>NW_027527824.1:765140-1009739 GCF_008692635.1 Crocuta crocuta
ATATCTCATATCTGAGTATGTCAGTCTATAGGGCAGAAACATATTAATATATATGTAACATAATAATATACGTAATGAGGGGCACCTGGGTGGCTCAGTTGGTTGAGCTTCCCAGTCTAGGTTCCAGCTGAGATCATGACCTCACAGTTTGTGGGTTTGAGCCCCACATCAGGCTCTGCACTGGTAGCATGGAGCCTGCTTGGGATTCTCAGTCTCTCTCTTTCTCTGCCTTTCTCCTGCTCATGTACACTCTCTCAAAAATAAATAAACATTAAAAAATATGTAAATATATATATATATATACATATATATGTAAAGCATATATTAATGATAAATAATATTGGAAGTAAAACCATATTTTATTTTTTTAATTTTTTTAAATGTTTTATTTATTTCTAGGATAGAGAGAGAAAGACAGCGNTCTGAGCAGGCAGTCAGCACAGAGCCTGACAAGGGGCTTGAACCCATGAACCATGAGATCATGATCTGAGCTGAAGTCAGATGTTTAACTGACTGAGCCACCCAGGCACCCCAGTAAAACCATATTTTAAAGAAAACCCTAGAAGAATAAATGTCCAAAATTCAAAGAATGGTTAAATAAATTATAATATATGCACAGAAATGAAATATTATATATTAATACAGTGACTAAGAGTTTTAGGCTGGGAAAATGCTTGTGTTAAAAAGCAAAAAGATATAGAGCAGCATATATAACGTTACCTCAACTGTGTAAGAAAAAGACAAAAAGTTTGGAAGATCAGAAGGTACATATGAATGAGGAGATTGTAGACTATTTAAAAAATTCTGTTCTTCTATCTTCTATTGTACTTTAAAACATTTCTACAATGGGCATATATTATTATTGAATTTAGAAAATATTTTCTAAAGAAAAAAGACATAGGATGGTACCAGCATAAGAATAGACATATAGATTAATGGAACAGGATTTAGAGTTCAGAAATAAATCTTCACATGTATAGTTAATTAATTTTCAACAAGAATACCAAGATAATTCACTGAGTAGAGTGTAGTCTTTTCACCCAAATTTTCTGAGACAACTGGATAGCCACATCCAAAAGGATGAAATTGGACTGCTTCCTTAAACTCTACAAAAAACTTAATTCAAAATGGACCACAGGCCTAAACATATGAACTGAAACTACACAGAAGCAAACTTTGTGCTAAGATTATTTTTGACACCAGAAGAACAAGCAAGAAAAGGAAAAAAAATGAGTAAAATTAGATTTTATCAAAACTAAAAACCTTTCACTTAAGCATAAAACTCTCTAGCTCCAACTATGTCATTGCAAATGGGAAGAGTTCATTCTATTCTATGGCTGAATAATATTCCATTATATATATACCACCTTTTCTTTATCCATGCATCAGCTGGTGTACATTTTGACTCTTCCATAATTTAGGTCTTATAATTAATGCTGCTATAAATATTGGGGGGTGTGTATTTCTTTAAATTAGTATTTTTGTATTCTTTGGATAAGTACCTAGTAGTGCAACTGATGGACTGTAGGGTAGTTCTATTTTTAAATTTTTGAGGAACTTCCATACTGTTTTCCAAAGCGGCTGGACCAGTATTCATTCCCACCAACCATGCAAAAGAGTTCCTCTTTCTCCACATCACTGCCAACACTTGTTTTTTGTGTTGTTGATTTTAGTCATTCTGGTGGGGAGATGGGTTAAATAGGTGATGGGGATTACAGAGTGCTTGTTGTGATAAGTACTGAGTGATGTAGGAATTACTGAATTACAATACTGTATACCTGAAACTAATATTACACTGTATGTCAACTAACTGGAACTTAAATAAAAACTTAAAAAAATAAACAAACCCTGAAAATCTCTGTGCTTCAATGGACACTATTAAGAAAGTGAAAAAAACCTATGGAATGGGTGAAAATGTTTGCACATCATACATGTGAGAAGGGACTTACGTCTAGGTGTATAAAGTACTGTAGAACTCAACAACAAAGACAACCCAGTTTACAAATGGGCAAGGTGTCTGAACATTTCTTCAAAGAACATATTACAAACATACAATAAACATATGAAAAGATGTACAACATTACTAGCCATAGGGAGGTTCAACTCAAAACCACAATGAGATACCATGTTACATCCAGCAAGATGGCTATAATTAAAAACACAGAAAATAATAACTGCTGTCAAGGATGTAGAGAAATTGAAACTCTTATATATTGCTGGTGGGAAGGTCAATGGTGCAACTGCTTTAGAAAATAGCCTGGCAATTTTTCAAAATGTTAAACAGGTACCATATGCCTCAGTAATTCCACTCCTAGGTAAATACCCAAGACTAATGAAAATATATGTCCCCACAAAAACTTGTACGTGAATGTTCATAGCAGCATTATACATAATAACCCAAAGCTGTAAACAATCCAAGTGTCTACCAACTAATGAAATGATGAATAAAATATGGCAGATCCATGTGCATCTTCAAATAGCCAAAATGATTTGGCAATGAAAAGGAATGATACATGCTATCACATGGATGAACCTTGAACCTAGCTAGTATAAGATACCAATCACAAAGACCATACATTGTACGATTCTATTTATATGAAATGTCCAGAATACACAAATGTATAGAAATAGAAAGTAGAACGGTGGCTGGATGGAGGTCTTGGGGAATAAGGAGTGACTAATGGGTACAGAGTTTCTTTGGAGGCAATAAAAATATTCTAAAGTTGACATGGTGATAGTAGCATGACTCAATGAATATACTAAAAACCACTGGATGGCACATTTAAAAAATTTTTTTGAAGTTTATTTATTTTTGAGAGAGAGTAGGGGAGAGGCAGAGAGAGGGAGACAGGAAGTCAATCCCAAGCAGGCTCTGTGCTGCCAGCGCAGAGCCTGACCTAGAGCCTGAACCCACAAACTGAGATTATAACCTGAGCTGAAACCAAGAGTTGAATGTTCAACTGACTGAGCCACCCAGTTGCCTGTGGATTGCACATTTTAAATGGATGAATGGATGAATTGTATGATATATGAATTATATCTCAGTAAATTTTTTTTTTTTTTTTTAAGATATAGGTATAGGACTTGAAAAAATGGCTTCTACTACATTACTGGCAAATTTTGTAGGCAGCAGGGGAGGAAAATGGCAGTCTGACTATTAAAACATCCTTGGAATTTGTATTCTTGATTCCAAGAATTAAGAAAATAAAAATGCATTTTCTCTCCATGTGTCATATGCACTGGACTGTATGTTGAAGAAATAGACATGAATTTAAGCTGCTGGGTGTAAGCTGGCACTGATCCCTTCTAAATAGCTGTGCACTGCGGGCCCTGTGAGTAGACAAGTTTCAGAGAAAGACCATGTCCTTGGCAGAACAGAGGTTTCCAACTGATTTTGGAAGGAGAAGCTACTTTTACTTTCTATGAAGTCTTAAAATAACTTAAGGGGAGAGAGAGGTAAAAGAGTAAAGGAAGAGAGGTCATGAAGTTCCCAGGTTCTAATTCTGGTTCTTCTACTGAACTCATAATCTCAGGGGTCCCATCTACAAAAGGCTGATAACTGCCTGTACCTTGTCCTCCTCACATGATTGTAAGAAGGTCCAAATTTTTAAATTTTTTAAAAAACAAAGAAAGGAAGGAAAAGAAACGTCGATATAAACAGACTGACCTCAGAAGATTTGGTCTTGATTTCTGTTTGCCGTTTAATAGCTTTGTCATGCTCAGGAAGTTAGCATAGCAGCAGCTCAATTTCTTATCTCTAAAGATAGACCTGGTCAACGCACTTGATGGTGTATGAAATGGGATACAGAAGTAAAAGTATAATAAAAGCCATTACATTCAAAACAAATGTAAATCATCATTAGTATTTGTAAACTAGATCCTCAAAGTATTACTGTGAAGTCCCTGAGCTTTCACGAAAGGAGAGAAGACCCTTGGCTTAAGAAAAGCCAAAGGCAAGAAGGAAAGAACGTACTGATAGTGGCTGACCTTATGATTTGCAGAGAATAGTTATTACCGGAGTTGAAACTGGTAAGTCTCTCATATAATGTCCCACATCTGGGAAGCCAACAAGTATGTCTTTGTTTATCAGACTGTGAGCAACTAAGGCTGTTTCAGGGAAATCTGGATGGCCACATTCTCTAGGATAGCAGTTTTCAAATTTTTTGGTCTCAAGATCTCTACACTTCTTAAAATTACTGAGGATGTCAAAGAACTTTTTTTCATATGGGTCATATACACCAATATATTCTATATTAGAAGTTACAATTGAGAAAACTTTTAAATATTTAATTCATTCAAAAAATAATTAGAGAAATCTATTACTTGTTAATATAATAATATTTTCAATGAAAAACAAGCATATTTTCCAAAAAAGAAATTTAGAGAGAAGAATGACACTATTTTACATTTTATTTTATTTTATTTTTTATTTTTTTTAAAATTTTTTAATGTTTTATTTATTTCTAGGANACATTTTTGCAAGTGTTTTTTTTTTTTCAATGTCTACCTTAACAGAAGACAGGTGGATTCTCATACATTCTTCTGCATTCATTTTGTTACTGTATGTTGTTTCATAAGAAAATCCAGCCTTGTACAGATATATAGTTGGAAAAGAAAGGCGCACTTAAAAATTTTTTTAGATGTTTATTTATTTTTGAGAGTGAGAGAGACAGAATGTAAGTGGGTGAGGGGCAGAGAGAGACACACACACACAGAATCAGAAGCAGGCTCCAAGCTCTGAGCTGCCAAGCACAGAACCCAACATGGGGCTCAAACTCAGGAACTTCGAAATCATGACCCGAGCCAAAGTCGAACACTTAACCAACTTAGCCATCCAGGTGCCCCAAGAAAGAAGTATTTTAAAGGCCTTTTCAAATAATTATGGCTATTCTTCTCTGATACGACCCCTAACTCAACAAGTAGTTATTTTTTTTCTTTTTTTAAGTGATCTCTACACTCACTGTGGGGCTCAAGCTCACAACCCTGAGATCAAGAGTCACATGCTCTACCAACTAAGGCAGCCAGGTACCTCTCAACAAGTAGTCGTTTCTTAAAGGTTAGTATCAATGTAGAATCTGAAACCATATCAAAATACTTTTTACATCTGTTACATTAAAATCTTTTTTTTTTTTTTTCACTTTAAAGAGATCTTTACCTGTACATGATTTCACAGCATCATACACTGGTCACTTTGAAAATCTTAGCTAACTAGTTATATAGATTTCAAATGCTGACACATTCATTATACAATATTTAAAAATGACATTTTTAGTTATTTTATAACTATAAGTTAAACTGAATTTTTTGAGGAACCTCCATATTATTTTCCATTATGGCTGCACCGATTTATATTCCTGCCAACAGTGCATAAGGGTTTCCTTTTCTCCATGTGCTCGCCAACATTTGCTAATTCTTGTCATTTTGATAATAGTGAGGTGATACCTCATTGTAGTTTTGATTTGCATTTCCCTGATGATGACTGATGTTTAGCACCACCCATCATATATTTTAAATCTGTTCAATTCTTTCTATCTCTATCCCCATTGTTCTACTCCAAGCTACCACCAACCCTCATCAGGTCTTTTGAAATAGCCCTCTAGGTACCTTACTTCTCTCTTTAATTAATTAATTCATTTTGAGAGAGAGAGAGAGAGAGAGAGAGAGAGAATGGGAATGAGCAGGGAAGGGGCAGAGAGAGAGGGAGAGAGAAGACCAAGCAGACTGCACCACCAGCATGGAGCCCAATATGGGGCTCGAACCCATGAGCCAGGAGTTCATGACCTGAGCCAAAGCCTAATGCGTAACCAACTGAGCCACCCAAGTGCCCCAGTGGTAACTTACTTCTATTCTCCATAATCCTTGAGAGCAGCTAGAGCAACCTTTGAAAAACTAAATCAAATCAAGCTACTTTCCTGCTTAAATTATTCAATGGCTTCCCTTTGTATTTAAGAGAAAATTCAAACTCTTTATAATCGTTAAGGCCTTATATGATGTGCTCTCTGGCTACCCCTCCCATTTTTTACTATACTCCTATCACATTGGCTGTCTATTTTTATTTAAACGCAATAAGCTCTTTCCTATATCAGGGCTTCTGCACTAACTGCTCAACTGTTTCCTAGCTCTTGGCATGGGTGGTTCCTTGTTAACTCCATGTCAAGCTCAATATCATTTTCCCAACAAGGCTTATGTGACATTATCTAGAGCAGGTCCTTCTCCAGTTACCTCCCATTATATTGCCTAACTGATTTCAGTTACAGCACTCAACCACAATCTAAAATTATTTTGTTTACTGTCTGTCTCTTTCCATTAGCTTGTAGGTTTAATGATATAGGCTCCTTTCTTTTTTAAAAATAGGTTTATTGTGATATAACTCCCAACTACACAATTCACCCATTGGAAGGATTTAACTCAATGGTTTTTAATATATTAATTTTTTTAAACTATGGTAAAATATATTGCATAAAATGTGTCATTTTAACCACTTTTAGGTATATAATGTGGGGGCGTTATAACATTCACAATGTTCTATAACTACCAACACCATCTTCTTCCAAAATTTTTTCATCACCCCAAATAGAAACTGTAACCACTGAGTAATAACTCCCATTCCCCCCTTTCTCCAGCTCCTGGTCTCTATGCATTCCGTCTCTATGCATTTGCCTATTCCAGATAATTCATATAAGCACAACCTTTGTGCTTTTTTATGAGGCAGGGATTTTGCATGTCTTATGCACTGCTCTCTCAGCTGAGACTCAGAATATACAAGCAGAAGTGTGACAAATACTTGTGGAATCAATTCATCAATCTTAAGCAAGTCACAATTTTTCCGGATTTCAGTTTCTTAACTGTGTGATGAAGCTGTATCACCATTCATTCGTTCATTCATTCATTCATTCAACATCTTTTGAGGCTTTACCGTGTTTCAAGCATTGTTCTTACTAATAGAAACATCAAAGTGTGCAAAATAGTTGCCTCTGCTCCATGAACATTCAGTCTCTTTTCTATCTGAGGATGTCACCTTCTTTGATTCTGTGTGCACTTTTAGGATAGAAATACAGTTGACCATTGAACAAGGCAGGGGTCAGGGATGCCGATTGCCCACACAGTTGAAAATTGCATCTGACTTTAGATTGCCCAAAACTTAGCTATTAATAGCCTACTATTGACTGGAAGGCTTACCAATAACATAAACAGCTGATTAACACATATTCTGTATATGTATTACTACTGTATGCTTACAATAATGTAAGCTAGAGGAAAAAAATGTTATTAAGTCATAAGAAAGAGAAAATACATTTATAGTATTGTCTGTATTGAAAAAAAATCCAGATGTAAGTGGGCCCTCATGGTTCAAATCTACGTTGTTTAAAGGTCAACTGTACACAGAACAATGAAGTAAGGGAATCGCTGATACAGCAGTCAGAACATGTGATCTGAACTGGAGTGACAGATGTCAACAGCCATACGGTCTTCAAACTCATTTAACATTAGCTGCCCTTTTCACTTTGTAGGGGGATAATGAGGGTCACATGGAGATAGAGCTATATCTACAGATATAGCTCCCTTTCTCTCTCTCTCTCCCTATATATATATATTATATAATATATATATATGTTTCANGTAAGGCAAAAGCATTGTAATTTTTTAATTTACTACTGTTTATGCTCTGGAAACTGAAAGAAAACTACTGTGCTATACACAAATTCTAATACAACGTACTTATAAACTTACAATTGTGGCAGAACCTGGTATTTTATTATATTTTATCTTATTTTATTTATTATTTTGAGAGAGAGAGAGAGGGAGAGAGCGAGTGAGCACAAACAAGCAGGGCAAAGGGGCAGAGGGAGAGAGAGAGAATCATTAAGCAGGCTCCATGCTCAGCACGGAGTGCAACATAGGGCTTGATCCCATGACCCTGGGATCATGACCTGAGTTGATATCAAGAGTTGGACGTTCAACTGACTGAGCCACCCAGGTGCCCCAGAACCTGGTTTCTTAAATTAATGATAATTATACTGTGCTTTAATTTTGTCAGGCCTGTTCCTATAGCGTTATGTGCTGACCAACAAACGAAGCTATTTCCAGACAAAGGGGCTGACATGTGAAAAATATTACCAAATAGAAGTAAAAGCAAGACATTTTGCTTTATTCACTTTCAAAGCCCCGCCCAGAACACACACACACACCTGCAGACCGCAATGACAGGAAGAGGGCAAGCAGGCCATACCAACCCTCTCAGCAACTCAGACAACACTTGAGAATTTCTACTTGGAGGCCTGTCTTTCTGAGCTTGTGCTTTCAAAACGGGCTGGACTGATCCCAAATACTGAAGTAACAAATATTGCTAAATTCTGTCATTTCCTCTACTAAAAAAGTGATTTTACTACTGCTTCTGGTTGTGATGAAAGGTCCTATTGACTATTCAAGTCCTCCACCAGGTTATGGATGCAGTATTACATGACTTCACTCCTTTTTCTCTGGCACTTTAACACATGCCAATGCTTTCATCCACCTCCACTAACGTGGCTTATAAATTACTGAGGTGGGGCCATTTTAATAGTATGATTTGTTCACATCTCTAGAGATGGGGCATAAATGAGACTGGCCCAGAAGACAAACTCTCCTTTGACAACATATATTAGTATGTATGTACAGAGAAATAAATCTTCAAAAAGTTGGAAATATTTTACTGATATAATATTGGTTATAATTGGTTATAATATTGGTGATATAATATAATGGTTAGGGGCCAAACTAATTAAGGGCCCTTTGGTTTGTTACAAACTGAAATGTAATGAAGTGATGGTATTAAAGCCAAGGACAAAATGAAACATTCCCCAAGAAACAGATAAAGACGGAACAGATAGAGTCAAAGCAAGTCAGAGGTCACAAATTTGCTAAAAGTTTCTTTCCAAATTGTCAGAAGAGGCTTCCTGAATGCACTCTGAAACCTAAGAAAATCTGTTTATAAACAGTGCACTGTCCTCTCCTTTTAGACCTGCCACAACAGTGAAGAAAAAACACTGGAGAGCAAGGCGCTTGCTCTCTCTGGATTTAAAGTAGTTAACTTCGCAATCTTAAATGTACACACAAGTGTAATCTCTCAAATTTTCAAAACGACTATTAAATTGCAGAGGATACAAAACAACCAGAAATAACCCATTTTTAAAACAGATGAATAAAACCAGTTCAGCATGCTTGTGGCCTCAGTTCACTTTAGAATAAAAATCAGAGGCGTCTTTGGAAGTGCTCCAAAGTGAGGACCGAACAGGTACTAGGGGTAAGAGACTGAGGTAGAGGGCCAACTTTCCCAAATTTTCCCCTGTACACAGTCAGCCTCCATCTTTGTCTTGTTTTCAAAGCAAGCTGGGCTATTCTTAGCACCTCTTGATACCATTCGCTGGCATTCTTATTGGGCCCAGAGAAGAATAACTAAATGGGTGTATTCTTGCATGTATATGTATATGTGCACATGTGTGTGTGTCTGCAGCTGAGATTTATGAGGAAATCCAGGCATTTTGGCTCTAGCCTTAATCAGGAGTATGTTTCACCTGGAATTCCCAACAGACGTTGGACCTTAGGGTATAGGTACTTGCAGCAAGAAGCAGAAAATAGGGCAAGGAGAGAGAGAAACCTCTGAATTCAGATCAGAACTTAAGCTCTACCACCCTTCCTGGCATCCTGACCCCCAGACTCTAGTATCTATGTGCCCCTTTCCACCTTGGCTGACTTAACTTGGAGGTACTCTCTAACTTACTTAGACCTCTTCTCCCTTAATATACTTAGGCCACTTCTGACCAGTTCTGTCTGAGCACTGCCTTTTCCATGGTATAATGACTACAATTAGAAGCGTAAGGCTTCATGCCCAGTGTGGGGCTTGAACTCATGACCCCGAGATCAAGAGTCACATCCTTCACCAAATGAGCCATTCAGGTGCTAAAGTCCCATTTCTTAGAGTACGATACATTACTGCCAGAAATGGAGGGCAGGGACACCTCAGGTGTGGAAAGAGTAGCACATGGAAAGATGGTCACAGGCCAGAGACTGTAAGCAAGGCTGCCTGCCCGGAGTAAAGAACATGGGCTGAAACAACGGTAATAATAAAGCAGTATGGCTGAAAAGGGCAACAGTATGAGCTTCTGAAGCAAATGATTAACTCAAGACTGCAAACTAGAAATTTGATCCAATATCAGAAAAGGGTAGGAATCTAAATAAAAATCTTTTTTTTTTTTTAAAAAACAACATTAAACTGATACTGGATGAGGAGAAAAAAGGCAAAGATGACACCAGATGGAGGAATGATTCTAAATCTATCAGGAATGAATAAGGGTACTGTTCAGCGAGTCTTTAGATTCATATGGATAAAAGGCAACCTTTTAAAACAAATGCATCACAAACCTTGTTGCTTCTCTTAAAAGACAAGGTCTGAGGATACAGCTGACAATGTCTTTAAATGACAGCCAAACTGTGCATACTGATCCCTGTGATATTCCAATTGGAAGGATGTCCAAATAAAAACAAAGCAATGAAGCTGATCTTCCTTTCTGGAAAATTTATGGAATGTCTACCTCTTGAAGTTTAGTCAAGTATGAAAGAAAATCTGCGTATTTCTTTTAGGAAAATGCAAACCAAAGCATCTGTTAGTCTTTCTACAGCATATGGAAAGACATTATTTAAATGAGGTACTAACTGGCCTGATGGTAGGAGAGCCACAAAAACTCCAGATGGGTTCGAAGGACCACATGGTTGGTCTTTTTTTTTTTTTTGGTTCCTGCATAGTAAGGTGAGGAGACCATTGAGGACTTGCCAAAGGCACTAAAACTCTTACTCCATAAACAACTCCCAATGCAAAATGAGTCCCTAAAAGTGGTCTAAGAGAAGAAAGTTATGTGCAAAGCTATAGAGGCAAAAAGATATAAACCCACACATTCAAGTACAGTGTACCAGCAAGTACCAACTCAGGAAAGGGATTCTGAGTTTAGTAGGAGGATTTCAATTTGCACCCATTGCTTCCCAGTAGTATTTATAAAAGCACAAAATAAAACTGTGGCCAAAAAAGAAGTTTGCATTATCACTGTAACTGCTTAGATACAACAGTGAACTCTAGCAGTTATTTATAAAGAAGGAAGGTTAGCAATCCAAGGAAGTAGGTTGTATATGGGAGGTAGAAAAGGAGAGAAGTTACTTACCTGTGCTATATTTTTGTTCAGAAGATAGACACCATAATCAAATTGTAACTTCTCCCCTCCTTTTGGATATAATGGAAACCTAAAAAAAATTAACAGGATCAGTTTTCCAAAGTTTGAGTAAAACGACCTCCAAGTTATTGACAAAGGTAGAAGTTCCTGGAATATAGTATAAATATCTGAAGATGTGGACTAAATCACTTAGAGGTGTTGCAATCTATTACCTTAATATCTTCATAATTAGTCAAATCAGATCAATGGTTGCTTTGTTTTAAAAAGAAACTGAGTAGACCATGCAACAAGGGACTAATACATTAAAAAGTGACCCACTAACCCCAAGGAGCTGAGGCCACTATGTTTCATATTTGCATATCATAAATTTAACATGCCAATATTAAGATCCTAGAAGTTTTTTCCTCTAATACCTTGGATCTGACATCTCAACTTCTACAATATGGGAAAAGAAGATTAAGGGGGGAAAAGTTAGACTTGAAAGCAATATGTAAGATTTCTGCTTCTTTCAAGGTGGCCAGTCAAATCAACAGTACTAATGGAAGTGAAAATTCATCAAAAAGTCATTCACACCCACATGGGTGGCTATCTGGTTGTTACTTTTCCAAGGCAATATACTCACGCCACAGAGCTCTCCTAAGACTTTAACCTGACTTGCTGAAATCACAAAGGCATGAGATCTGTGCTTTATCAAGATGATGAGTTATTCTAGAGAATAAGTTTCCCTCACTATTTCCTTTTTCCTATCCCTGCAAATGAAGAAGAGAAGGTTATATTCTACTCGTATTCTCCCGATTCTCAAAACTAAGCATACATTTTTATCCTCTGAAATAAACACACAAACCCAGATCAATCGCAACTTAGACAGGGTTAAGAAGAAAACTTCACCTTCCTTAGTTTTGCAATATATTATTTTCAAAAATAAAATAATCCTATTGAAATGAATGGGAGGTGACAATTAGTGGATATTCTTAATTTCAATTGTCCGAGGAAAGGTACATTCCATAAAGTTTGGTGGATATTGTTTTCTAAGAAAAATAAATAAACAGAATTTAAAAGCCTTTATATTAAATTCTTAAGAGTTGTTGATTACATACAGTTTCCAAAAGGTGAATTTGTTGTGCTATATAATATTACAGGCACTGGGGAATGAGTAAGGTCATGAAATGTCTTTATTCTCTAGCAAGGGAACACCAAATGCTCCACACATCCATTAAAGAGACACAGTTTTGTATTTATTGAAGCAGTAAAAAATAAACTAGGCATGCGGTGTGGCCCTAAATTGAGATATATAAAAATGACAGCAAATTCAGGATAAACAAAGTACGGCACCAGGCTTTCACAGTGAATCTGGGAATCATCCAAATTTGTATGAGGTAGCTTGCAAAGGAACTATCTAACTGCAAAGATATAACAACACGGGTGCCCTAGAGTTCCAAAGCACTGTACTATGTAGTTGTTATTCTATAAAGATACCTGCACAGCTCTTCAAGCCTACATGTACCTCTACTTTCAATTTATTTAAAAAAATTTTTTTAATTTTTTTATGTTTATTTATTTTTGAGAGAGAGAGAGACAGAGTGTGAATGGGGGAGAGAGAGAGAGAGAGAGGGAGACACAGAATCCAAAGCAGGCTCCAGGCTCTGAGTTATCAGTACAGAGCCTGATGCAGGACTCGAACTCACAAACTGTGAGATCATGACCTGAGCCAAAGACCGCTGCTCAACTGACTGAGCCACCCAGGCGCCACACTACTTTCAATTTATAAATACAGAAACCATTTCAAATGTTAGAAGAGTACACTGAAATAAGTATCATTGAAAACCAAGTCTCTAAATTCCTAAAAAATGGATCTCACAACATCAACTTTATTACTTCACTGGGACTTCTTTATAGAAAAAGTCACAAGGTGTGCACATAACATTAAAACAAATCTGAAGAGGGACTGAAGCCAAAGGTGTTCGAACAGTGCAACTTTAAGACAAATCAAACATGAGGACAGAGTTCACATCTTATATTGCTTTCAAATTCTTAAGAGGTCACTTCAAGTTGAACAGTATAGCAGCTTATAACTATTACACATTCATCTCACTTTGCAAAACTACATAGATTTATAGATCTATTAAGCAATCTAGGAAAATGAAATCCATTTTAAAGGGTAAACCTATTACCGTCAAGACGTAAGATACAAATCAAAGGCATCTGAATTCAGTATAGACAGAGAATCACATTAGCAACTGTAGGAGGTCTGGATACGAATGCGGTCATTCAAGTACAACTAGAAAAACGTGCCAAAAATAGGATTCATTAAAGAGGAGTATTACATTAAATAACTGGAGGAAGAGCATTGTATTTCCTATTATAAAACTTACAGAAAAGGCAACTAAAAGGATTGATAATCAAATACATTTCAAATGAAATTAAACTACATTTCCCAAATTGTTTGACTCTACATGGTACATATCAATGAATTAAAAAGCATAAATAGATTGTATGTGAAGATGATCTGAGGCTCTTGAGTACATAGTGATTTCAGTATGGACAAAGAACCATGGCACGACTACCAAAAAGTTATTGTGATCTCAGGTTATATTAACAGAAACAGAGCAGATTATCAGGATACGTGCTACTGGCAAATACTTTGTGGTCTGAACTACTGGCTCAGACTATACTGAGGGATCTGTGTTCAGTCCTGGGAGTTAATGGTTTTTTAATACACTTAAAAAAAAATTTTTTTGTTGTTAATGTTTATTTATTTTTGAGAGAGAGACAGAGTGCAAGCAAGGGAGGGGCAGAGAGAGAGGGAGGCATAGAATCTGAAGCAGGCTTCAGGCTCTGAGCTGTCAGCACAGAGCCCGACGTGCGGCTCGAACTCACGGGCCATGAGATGGTGACCTGAGCTGAAGTTGGACACTTAACTGACTGAGCCACCCAGATGCCGCAATGATTTTTTGTTTTTAATATATATGCATATGGATAAATAATTGGAAACTTCCTTATATGTTATGTAATAATCTTATTTGACTATAAAAAGCATGCAGTGAAGTAGGGTGGTCCAGTGTTTTTGTTATTTAAAATAAACGGATTTGCCTTGATCATCGACTTAGTGGAAGAGGCATGACCTGAGTGTTAGGTCTTCAGCGATAAACTCAGTATACTTTCTATTCACCTCTGAGTGCTTTCGAGAAGGAGCACAACCAAGATAATTAGGAGAATGTGAGATGTGGTTCTGAGAGAAACGGTTAAAGGAACCAGAGGTGTTTAGTCTGGAGCACAGAAGTCTCAGAGAAAACAAATGAAGGACTTTCAGAGAGAAAAAGAGATGTTTTTCTTCTCATGGTTTCAGACAGGGAGAACTGAAGTCAATGGTAAAAGTTACAGGAAAACTGACTTCACTCCAGAGTTAGTCAAAATCCAATGATCGTGGGTAGAGGCAGCCACTTGGAAGCTGGGCAACAAATAATGGACATATATTCAGAGGGCTTAACAAGCTGCGTGGTGGCCCCCCAAAGGTATGTCCATGTCCAAATCCTCTAAATGTGATTTGATTTGGAAAAAGGGCTACAATTAAGTTAAAGATTTTAAGATGACATCATCCTCAATTATCTGGGTGGGCCTTATAGCCAGTAAATGTCGGTACAAGGGACAAACAGAGGAAAAGACACAGCGAAGAAGGTCATGTGAAGATAGAGGCAGAAATTAGTTACATAGTCACAAGCCAAGGAATATGTGGAGCCACTAGAGGCTGGAAAAGGCAAGGAAAGATTCTCCCCTAGAGCCTTTGGAGGGACTGTAACCTTGCTGACACCTTTTAGAAATCTGGCCTCCAGAACTATGAGAGAGTAACTTTCTGCTGTTTTAAGCCACCAGGTCTGTGATAATTTGTTATAGCAGCCCTAGAAACTGACAAGGGAGGAGGGATCAAACACTGAGTGACTCATTAGACTAGATGAAATATACCTCCTTCATCTCCAGGATTCTATAATATTGAATATGCAAAACTAAATATACTTAATATAATTTCATCCTTCCTTCAGAAGCCAAGAAAATATAATGCCAAAGAGTCATCATGACAGGCAACAGCTAAGGCTGCAAAGTAGGTCTACTGAAGTGCAAGAAAATGGAATGAAAAGAAAAAGATTCATACATATGGTCTTTATGTGTGTGTGTATGCATGTATCCATGAAGAATCTCACAAAATTTAGGAAAAAAATTGTAAAAAAAAGTGATTTCGAATCATTCTTACTTTAAAAAGATACAATTCTTATAAGCATTACCCTCTCTTCCCCAAGCTAGACACTCTTATAAAGGACTCCAAATTGGTGACAGTTTCTTGTGTTCACTGTCAAAGTCTGGTCATGGACACTTCAGCTCCTCTGTCAGAATAAACTGCAGGGAGCAAGAAAGGAAACATGGTGATCCACTGCTGTAAAAATCCAGGCAAGGGAAGAACATGCTTTAAACCTCAACTGGGGATGAAGATATGGCTATAGTTAATTCAAAGTTTTTATTGTGTATATTAAAATCACTTCTGCTCAATGCATTTGTAGAATCTATGACAATATATACTCAATATGTTTTGAGGCCATGACTTTACTTCAAACTAACATGCTTTTTCCTGTCTAGATTCATTTTCTACCACCACTTTTATTGGTTACTCAGGCTTAGAATGACATTCAATTTTTACCCACCTTCTTTGCCTTTTATACCTGCAATGATTCACCAGGTCAACAAATCATTTTTCTATGGAACATTCTTATCTCTCCATTCCACTGCCACTCTGGAAAATTCTTTGTTGCTGTGTGCATTGTAGGATGTTTTAAGAGCATTCCTGTCTACTCACTAGAAGCCACTATTATTCTTTATCCATTTAAGTACAACCTTTTTTTCCTTTAAGCTCATTTATTTATTTTGAGAGAGAGTGGGGTGGGGAGCAGTGCAGAGAGGAGAGAAAGAGAATCCCCAGCAGACTCCACACTGTCAGCGCAGAGAACGATGTGGGGCTTAAACTCACAAACGGTGGTGCTTGAACTCACAAACCATGAGATCATGACCTGAGCCGAAACCAAGAGTCAGACGCTTAACTAACTGAGTCACCCAGGCACCCCATAAGTACAATCTATCTTTTTATCACGTCGCTTCTCGGCTCTGCTTCCTAATCAGTCATTGTCTTTAATTTCCCCTCCTCTGCCCAGCTTTGGAGGCCTAAGTGATCTGACCTGTCTGTCTGATTTATGCGCAGCCTTCTTATGCTCATGTGGTTTCCTCACAGTGTCATGAACACACCAAGTGCATCATTCTCTGCCTTTGCTCACTTCCTAGAAATGCTCATCTCCCTTCCCTGTCTACCTGGCAGAGTAAAAGAGGCTGTTTCAACTTTGTCACGACTAAAGAAAAGAAACTCACGTGTTTCTTCCGAGTTGTATGATATCACTAAAGCCTTATCTATATGTCACTGCAAGTTGGTGGTAATGCAGTGGAACTGAGAGGCAGGCCACAGGCACACAGGATGGGAAATGGCTGCAGCAAAGCAAGCGAAAAGGAAAAGGAAATAAAATCCTCAAGGTAACGGTCCAGATCAGGCAGGGTCTCATAAGTCACAATAAGGACTTTGGCTTTTACTCTGAATGAGGGGAAGCTCTGGAGGGTCCTGAAAAAAAGAGAGCCAGGGACACTTCAACTACTCTGTGGGAATACACTGCAGGGGAGCAGGAAAGGAAACATGGGGATCCATTGCTGTAAAAATCCCAGCAAGAGAAGAATGTGCCTTAAACCAGGATAGTAGCTGTGCAAGTGGTGAGAAGTGGCTGAATTGTCCTATTTTGAAGACAGAACCAACATGATTTCTTGACAGGTCTTAATATGAGGTGTGAGAGGCAGAGGAGACAAGGATAATTTCAAAGTTGTTGGCCTAAACAATCGAAAGAATGATGTTGTCATCTTAACTTTGGTAAACGTATAGGTGGCATTAAAACCGACAGTTAGGGGCTGGGGTGAAGAAGAGCTTATGAAGGCCCAGTGCTAGATTAGGTTTAAGAGGTCAGCAGGGACCAGACAGCACAGAGTCCTGTAAACCATAACACATCAGGGCGATAACCTTAAGGACAATGGGAGGACAAGTTTACATGTGTTATATCAAATTTTATTATATATAAAGCTGGAAGAGAAATTTGGGGTGAAAAGGAATTATAGAAATTGAGATGGATACTGAAGCCATAGTTATGAATGAGATGGCCTAAAGAAATCATGGAGAACATGGCTATTTCACAGCCTTGAGAATATCAACAAAGGGTGGGGAAAATGAAAAAGAATTAAAATGAAAAGGACTGGTGAGAAAGATTCAAGGAAAACCAAGGGTCTCACCCAAAAAGCTCAGAGAAAATGTTAAGAAGGAAGATATTATCAATAGCCAAATGCTGCTGACAGATTAGGCGAAATGGACACGAAAACGTGTCTAGTGGATGTAATTACAAGTGTTCGTCGGCAGGCAGTTTTGGTAACATGGTAAACACAAGTATGGGGGTGAAGGAAGGCTGGTAAGAGCTCAGAAGTGATGATGCGGGAAAATGGAGATGACGAGAAGTCTGGCACAGAGAGAGGAGAGCTCAGTAACAGGAGGTCAGGGTGAAGCATAGCATAACTTCCTGAGAAGGTGAGAGGGATAGGCTCTCTGTCCTACAGGTGAGGGAGCAGTAGAAAGATCTGCCTTAGGTGGCAGGTGGGATAACTCTCCCATTATAACAGGAAGGATGAAAGAAGATGAAAACACCTGCATGGATACAGTTTATCCATCTGACAAATTTTTAGGGAACTCCCACTGTGCCAGCTGTAGTGCTAGGTGGTACAGATACGAGGGTGCACAAACACAGACAATGGAGCCTAGAGTCCAGTGGCATACACGGACATTGCTCACCTAATCTACTAGCAAATATGTAACTTATAAATTCAGTGCTTCCAGAAAAGAGGCAGACAAAGACTAAGAGTACGGGAAGACTTCTGAGAGAAAGTGATGTGTTAGCTGAGATCTCAAAGATGGGTAAAAGCTAAAGGAAGGCATGATCCATTCCAATTAGAGGAAGTGGCGTATGTAAAGGCCCCAGTGGCTGGAGGCAGCCTGGGAGTTGAGGCCAGTATACTGCACTGAGGGGAGCTGTGCTGAGAGATGAAGCTGAAGCTGGATGGGAAGGGAAATTACTCAGGGCCCTCTATGCTCTAGATAAGCCTAGGTCAGTCTGACTTTTTTTCCTAAGAGAAATAACAAGCCACAGAAGGAAAGTATAGCCTGCTCAGATTTGTATTGGATACCTTCTTTCTTAAATGAAGACTTTCTCTTTGAACTTTCCTGATGGTCATCGACTTGCAATTTGAAAAAATTATGGCTGATTATAGTGGAAACTGGTTTAGAGAAGGTGAGACTAACTTGTCATAGTAATCTAGGTGAGAGATCATGGTTGCTTGGACTAAGGTGGTAGTATTAGAAATGGTAAAAATGAGACTAATTTGGAAGGCTTTTAGGAAATAAAATCATAAAGATTTGGTTATGGGTTGAAGTGAAGAGTGATGGAGGGGCACCTGGGTGGCTTAGTCGGTTAAGCGTCTGACTTTCGCTTAGGTCATGATCTCGCGGTTCATGGGTTCGAGCCCCACGTCGGGCTCTGTACTGAGTGCCAGCTCAGAGCCTGGAGCCTATTTCGGAGTCTGTGTCTCCCTCTCTCTCTGAGCCTCCCCTGCTCACGCTGTCTCTCTCTCTCTCTCTCCTAGAAATAAATAAAAATTAAAAAAAAAAAGATTTTAAAAAAAAGAGTGATGGAGAGGGAGGAATCATGTGTAACTCTTAATGCCTGTTTTGCCAAACCAGGTGGAAGGTTGATCAAATGGTAGAACAACTTGAATAAAGAAATGTAATAGAACTGCTGAGCACTACTGGAAGTCCAGAAGTGGTAATTAATCATGAGTTTATAACGGTGCTATTGTGTGACCTTCTCTAGCCATCTGCCTGGAGGCAGCAAGTATAGAGAAAATGGGCAGCAGGGCTGTAAAGATGACGAAGAGCAACAGGGAGCAAGACAAGGGTGCTACTAAAACAATGGGCCATAATATCTAAACTGGAAAAAAGGGGCCAGGGTCTGAAGGTCACTAAGAGGAACAATAAACAACTGGCTGAACGAACGAGCTGCAGGAGAGGAAGTAGTCATCGGAGAGCAAGATGCCTGAATCAGGTTTTGGACGTGAACTGAAATGATGACATGATTCAGAGTGAACCGTGAGAGTAGATGAAAACAATGAAATGCAAGAATTGACTGGAGACAAGGTCAAGAAAATGAGAGACGCGGCTGTTGGAGGACTCATCCACTTGGGTGTTAACTCACCTATAAGAGGAATACTTTGAATTAAAAAGAGTGTATCTCTTTCCTGTATTCTCTGTTTCTCAGTTGCCAAAATATATGAGTAAGGGCACTGTAACTGAGAGATGGGTAGGGGAAAGAGTGGAGTAGTTGAAGAGCATATGTCTCAGAGGAGAAGGGCTCTTGCATGTTTACCAGCAGAGTAGAGAAGGAAGAATCTAGAAAAAGCAATGGGGAGCAAGAACACCCTGACCTCACCTCCTAAATCTGAATACCTAGCATATAAGAAAATGAATAATTACCAGTGAAATGGCTATAGAAAAAGTGGAGTTCTCAGGGAAAATTCAGGTTCAACAAGAAGTAGGCTGAGCTCTAACAGCCTGAAGATACAGAAGAGTTTGTTGATTAGATGTACTTCCAGAGGACCCAGGTGAAGGAATGGAGGTCTAGGAAGTAGATGGCATTTTCAGGATGATGGAGATGATATAAAAGCTTTTAAAATGTAAGTTCAAAGGTCAATTTATTTACTTTTTTCTAATTTAAAACATTTTTTATTGATAGTAAAAGGTTCTGAGGTGTTTTGGTGAGAAGCTGAGGTATTCTCACTTGATAGTTTCTATTTCCTCTGTAAAATCAGAAACGAAGCAATTTATCAAGAACGAAAGGGAAAATTGGGAATGGGGACAAAGGAGAGAGGGTTTGCTATGGTCATGGGGCAGCAGAACAGGGCACCTAGGATGTAGTAGAGCAACTGAGATGGACGACTGTGAATATGAAGGGCTACCAATCTTCTCAATTGTTTGATTTTTTTCCCCAGCAGCGAAGTGGATTAGCGGTAAGAGTGATGAGATTAGGGGCAAGTAGGATACTGACAAGAGAGAAGGCAGTGAGGGAGACACTACTAAGGTAGAAGAGTTAAAGGGAGTGGCCAGGATGGGGGCAGTTATAAAGGGGCATCATATCTGTAGTGACATTTTTTTAATTTTGGGGGGACAGAGAGAGAGCCAGTGGGGGAGAGGCAAAGAGAGAGGAGGACAGAGGATCCAAAGCGGGCTCCACGATGACAGTAATGAGCCCAATGTGGAGCTCAAACTCACGAACCGTGAGATCATGACTGAGCAGAAGTCAGACACTCAACTGAGCCACCCAGGTACCTCTGTAGTGACTTCTTAAATGATCATAAAATAGATCAAAAATTGGTCCACATTTTAGTATCACTATGAGCCAAAAGATCTAAACACTGTCAATGATAAAATATTCCTCCCTTAAAAAGTCTTTTGTTGGTCTAATTTCTAAACAATTTCTGCAGTGACGGTTTAATTTCAATATGTCTGCAAGTTTCAAAGCCAGATATTTTCCTTATGTATACTCTAATAAACATTATATCTATATGGAAGTTAGTTCAGAGAGCTCCCAGTCATACGGTCAGCCCAGCTAAATGCACTGAGCTACACGCTTCCACTTCTACATTTCTAATGGTCTGGAATGCTCTGGGCACAGTTTGTGTCTCCAAACTTCCACGTTCCATATTCCTGTGTTTAAACAGTAGATTCAAAATAAACAATGATGGCAATGTGTAATTTCTTTTCTGCATTGTCTTTTTCTCTGGTGTAGAGTTTTAGATAAGGTTATTCAGATACAAAAACATTGCAACTGGCCTTAAACAAGATACAGTGACCTGCAAAACTTTAAAAGTGTCCCTTGCAGATGAACACACCAGAACTGGGTTCAATAAAATAGTAAATATATATATGTTTTCAATCAAAGAACATTTTCTGCTTTTCTTTTTTTGCCATTATTATTTCACTTCATGATCATTACTAAACATAACTTTATAATTTGGAGAAAACAGTATTAAAAATGATCCACTCTGAGTGCCAAAAACACTAGGTACATGCCACTCAGAAGTGATTTTATTTTTTTTAAAGAAATCTTAATGCAGTTTTTTTTATTTGAGAGAGAGAGAGAAAGAGAAAGACAAACAGAGAAAGAGAGAGAGAGAGAGAGAGAGAGAATATTAATCTCCACACTCAGCATGGAGCCCGACATGGAGCTTAATCCCATGACCCTGGGATCATGACCTGAGCTAAAATCAAGAGTCAGATGCCCAGCTGACTGAGCCACCCAGGTATCCCAAGAAACGATTTTAAATTGACACCAGGACACACAAAGGATACTACCTGCTCTAGACCAAAGATATGGGTAGTGTGAGATAAGAAACAGTCTCCGGTTAAGAAGGTTCTAGGGTAAGTGATACTTTTAGGAGAGAGCACTTACTATACTTGTATCGAGCGGTTGTATATTCAGTGGTTTATCTTAGTCACATATCCAATAATACGGTAAAGGGGTTGAAGACTTGGGTTTATTCCAGGCGTTGAAGAGTGGTTTCAGAAAGCTAAGAGGAAAGATCTAAGAAGTAAGTAAGGGCAATGATAATAAATTAGAGGAGAAGCAGAAAACAGAAACTAGAATGTAGAAATAATTCATGGGTAGAGGATGATAAAAGTCTTTACAGAAAAGGAAGAGTGATTTTCCCTCCTCCTCCTTTAGGGGAAGAAAAAGGATAGAGATTATATAATAGGAGATCACATATGCCAATCAAAGGAGATTGATTTGAGATTACATTTGATATGACAGGTAATAAGATGCAATCACAGGTTTTTAAAGGAGAAATCATGTAATGAAAAGATTTACATCAGATTATTTTCTTTGCCAATATTAAATATAGTTCTTTAGAGCTGTACTAAAAAGAGAATGGAATTTCAGAGAAACAGAATTCCAAATAATTTCAGTAAGAAGGTTAAAAATAATCCCCATTTTTTTTACTTGGTAAGCTGCAGGGTTGTGGAAACTGTTAAAGAACTCAGTATCAATTTCCTTGCAGAAACCTTCCAGTTTTTCCACACCCTTTTGGTAACTGTTGAAAAATAGTCTACAGGCAAATTTCAGTGAACAGAATAAAATTAAAGGATGGAAACCATGTCTTTTTTAATAGTTAATTTTATAAAATAAAAATTCTGCCAAGTAAATCAAAATCACATTCCACAACATTAACAGCCATCTTGTATTTGCCCAGGTTTAGCAGCACCTGTTTCCCACAAAATCTGTAAATGTTAAAAAAAAAAAAAAACCTACAAAATCCTACAATTAAACATGCAAGGTGCATAAACCCACTATACTTGGTAATGCCACAAGATTTTTCCATCTGGAACATGGATTTGGAAGAAAGACCATTCACCATTTTAAATTTCTAAAGACAACTTCCCAAAGTGTGCATATAATAAAGGTTTGTTTAATAAGTATATCAGTGCACCTAATGGCACATTCTCTGTAAACCACTTCTTATCAGTGCTGGGAACATAACAGGTACTCAATGTTTTGTATCAAAGTTATTTATTTAATTATAGTAGCTATTTCCAGGTGGGGGGGGAGGAGGATGAGAAAAATAGAAGGGGGATTTATATAAGGCTTTGAGGTCAGAGATGCATAGGCTCAGATTTCAGCTTTGCTACTTATAGTGTGAACTCAGACATACTGCTCTGAACCTGTTTCCAAATCTCTAAAATGGGTTTAATAATACCAATCTTTCAAGACTGCTGTGAGAATGGAGTCTAAGAGCTGACACAGTTACTCAGATACAGTAGGCATTCAATTATTATTTTATTACTATGCCTTATTTTCTGGCCTCATCTCTCCAACACCCATTTCTTTTCTTTTTTTAAAGCTTATTTATTTATTTTGAGAGAGGAGAGTGAGAGTGAGGGACGGGCAGAGAGAGAGGGGGAGAGAGAACCCCAAGCAGGCTCTGTGTTGTCAGCAAACTGACATGAGGCTCAATCTCATGAACCAGGAGATCATGACCTGAGCCTAAAATCAAGAGCTGGGTGATCAACTGACAAAGCCACCCAAGCGCCCATCCCACACCTATTTCTAAGTCTCACAATGGGAGATACCATATTTTATTCATTTTGCTGCCTCCTGAAATCACAAAATATTCTTATATACCTGGTACTTTCTATACTATATTTTAGTTGCTTACACAAAAGTCTTATTTTCTCTATTAGACTATAAATTCTTTGAGGACATAATGTTAAGCTCAGAGTCTTATCCACAGTAGGTATTCAACAAATATCTGCAAATAAATGAATAAAGAATAAATTTAAAAATTAATTAAATGTTGGGGTGCCTGGGTGGCACAGTTGGTTAAGCGTCCAACTTGATTTTAGCTCAGGTCATGATCTCACAGTTCATGAGATAGAGCCCACTTGGGATTCTCTCTCCCTCTCTCTGTGCCCCTCTTGGCTCTCTCTCACTCTCTCTCTCAAAATAAATAAACATTTAAAAAATTCATTAAATATTGAAAAACAAGTATCTAAGTGCTATACAGCCCTGTAAATTAAAAAAACAAACAAACAAAGCTTTTAGGATTCAGAAATATTTTTAACACTCATTCTTTTTTAACCTTAATATACACAGACCACAAATTCCTATTTTTAGAAGGCGCTTTGAACTCTGCTCAAAAGAAAAATTCTTTGGTGGGAAGGAAATGTAAAGTTACAGAATGGTGTTTACTGTGATTAATATGAGATAGTGCCCTCTAGCACTAGAGTAAAAGAGCCAGTGAGCCCAGCCAGCACAACAAGAATCAATACCGCTGCTGCTGGGGTTACTGAATATATACTATGCATAAGGTATCCCATTTAGCATATATCATCCATACAATACAATTGCCCTACAGGCACTACTGAGGTGTCCAGGGTCACACAGTCTTTCTTAACATTCAACTACAACCACCGATCCCACTCTATTCCACCTCACTCCCCCGCCCAGAGTTTGGATTAGTTATGTTTGCACAGAACCCTGTGTACTCACTAACATGGTACCTTTTATATTGTAATTGCTTGTTTATTCCTTTGAATCTTTCATAAGAATGAAAACTGTGAGGTTGAGTCTTAATACTGTACCCCAGTTCCTAGAGCACAGCATCTGGAATATATTTACTTGTGGAATGGACGGAGAATGGATGTACTGTAGAGCTACAATTCCAACATGCCTGTTTGATCCCTAATCCTATGCTTTCAATTCTACACCATTCTCCCCCTCTAGGAATAAACCCATTTTGTAAATCTGTATTGTTTTGTAAATTTCATTTATTTAAGACTTCTATAAAATTTGTGGGACTTCTTCATCTCACAAATCAGATGTTCATAAACCAAATTATTACCCAATTCATCAACTGATTGGAGAAGTTGGAACCTTGAAAACCAGCAAATCTAGCTTCTACATGACAATATTTTGGGTTTACAGCTAAGTCGAAAAGGCAGAGATTGTTAAAAACCAATAACTATAGACCTCATTAAAATCTAAAATGTAGCTTCTGAAGTCCCAGTAACAATATTACATATATTTATTACTTTAGGGATTTATATATAAGAGAAAAGTAGATAAAAATATGAATATAAACCCATAAGTTTTTTTAAAAGTATCCACTTAATTTCACTAAATTGACTTTTTTCAAGAATTGTGTATATAAATTTGTCAACCACTTGTTTTAAAGGTTAATTTTAGATCATTTATCATAAAGCCTAAAAACTTCTACCTGCTTTCTAGATGTCAAAGCTCAAAATTACAAACATAAGTTAACTAAAGTCAGTTTTCTAAAATGAATATGAGTTCTATGAATTCCATGTATTTAGAATATATTTGAGAAAGACATTTCAATTCTGAAATTGCAAAAGGATTCACTTCAACTTGTCATTTCACACAATTTCAGAACACAAAAAGGCAATTTAGTGGCCCCTCAAAGTCATTCTTTTTAAGAATGGATTTCACAGGAGGAAACTCCAAGGATCACTGGTGTGACAGCAACCACTGCTAACATCTAGGCTGTCATAATCAATCTGCTTTAATTATCAACAAGTTTTCCCCATTTCTGACCAGTCATTTAGAGCTGACCTCTGACAAGTACTTACAAGTCATCGAAATCTCATTTTATTTTACAGCCTCATATTTGTTATTGGGCTAATCTTTACCTGTTCTACATCACACAACAGCTTAAATATTTGAATGGCCCGGCAATAAATTTCCATGGTCCCCCTGGGTCAGTCAGATGTTAGCTGTTAAGTAAAGCTAAAAGGATCTATGCTTCATAAATTTCCTTCAGGGTCCACATTTGCTCTTACAGGGTAGGCTTTCAAGCCCAAACATCTTTATAGCTATGTGCAGTGATTTATTAACTCCTCCTTGTTTTTATCCAAAAAGATCAATCACATATGTATCAATAAGCTGGTGTGCTGGTGACTGCTTTTTATTGTACGTATAACCACCTGCCTTTAATACAAACTTGAGTCTAAAGCTTTTGTAAGCGCTTGCCGGATTTTAACAACCTTCACCTGTTTCCAATTTGGTATAAAACGTATGGTTTAGCTCTGCTATTTAGTTCTAAGTCAGCCTTTCCTCTTATGGACCCAACAATATAAAACAAATCCAGAGCACACAAAGCTAAATTTGGAGGATGTTTCTTACACACACACACACACACACACACACACACACACACACACACACACACACACACTTACTTCTGAAGAGCACTTTTGACAAATAACAGGAATAAATTATTTTACAGTTATGAAATTATTACATTTCTTTGCAAACAATTAGATATGTCCTACATTACTCTCAAGGGTTCTAAGAATTACATCCAAACTGCAAAAATGACTGTTTAATCTCAGGACCTCAAAAAAGGTAACAGCCATATCTAGCTGCCTGTGAGGTCAGGGAAGAAAGTTCCTACCTTTACATTCAGGAATCTACATCTGGCCAGGTGAAAGCAAGATTTCCCTCCCCCCCCTTCCCTTATCCTTCTCTAAATTAGACCAAAAGTTTAAGAGGCAGGGTGCCAGCAGAGAGAGAATCACCACCTAACCCAGCATGGTAAAGTCAATGCTAAAATTAAGAGTGTCTGGGTGATAGGGCAGGGAGGAGAAAATCCTCAGGAAAAAATGACTAATAGAAATGTCTAGCAAAGGCAGAGAAGTCAACACAGCCTCCCACAGCTCTACCAGACTTCTTTCCTACACACATTTACTTTTCCAGTCTCAGTGGGACCTGACAACCCTGGCCACAGCTGGCATTTAATCTCCCATTCAAATTCCTCTCATCCTTTGAGGCCCAGTGCAAAACCTCTATCTACTCTACGCTTTCCCGAGTCCCAGATCAGGATTGGTGATGCTTCTGTAACATTTATCAGTATTTATCCATCGTCTGGGAGCTTTGTTTCATAATCACAGGTTTACATGCCTCTGTCTTATACAAAGATCTAGCAGGCACTGAATAAATGTTCACTGAACTGTATTAGTTTACAAATAAAAAGGTTTTGTATAAATGAAGCACACAAAAATTAATGTTTGTTTTTATCAAAGTCGTATTTGTACATGGTTTCAAAAGTCAAATTGCTCCACAAACCTGATAGTAAAAACATTAGTGTACATGCTTATTAGCTAATACCTTCACTCTACCTCAGTTCCTAGACCCAGAGCCAATTATTCTCAACACTTTAAGCCGCTTTTTCCCCTTGGTATTTACCCTACATATAGCTAATTAATAACTTATATTTCTGTCTCTTGAGTCTACAGTTGTCAGAATAATCTACTGACAATCTACTAGGGAAGATGAGGGTTTAGCTCTCTTACATGTTGCTTCCCTATCTCGTCCCCAAACACCCACACTTCCCCTTCCTCCCATTCTCTCAACAGGATCAACACCATAATTTTTGGTTAAATCAATATGCAACATTATGGCATCATAACCGCAGAATTACTATTTTCAGCTAAACCGCATAATGTGTAATATTTTTATCTTCCTTCTTTTAAACCTGGCTTTTCCTGGAGTTAATAGCCATCTAGTTTGTTCAACTAATAAATTTACTGATGTATACCTCTCATCAATTCATTCCCGGATTCCCTGGAAGCAATGAAAATTCCCTCTCAATACAGTTAACTGTATCAGATACTCTATCTGTTTCAACTCTTTCTTGGAGTCCTTAGTCCTTCAGCTCACTAGGCAAATTGAAAAGCCCTTCACCATCATCCTGAGATCCCTTTGCTTCTCCGCTGTGTTGGATCCCTTCTTTTCCTTGAATGATGTTTTCCTTTTACTTGATTTATTCCCTTGTATTAATAGCACACATCTTCCAGGAGCTCCCTAGCAAAGGTGCACAGGTAGATTTTCTAAAGGACTTTCATGTCTGTAAAGTCTTTTTTTCTAGTCTTACATCTGACAGTGTGGCAGACATATACATCTAAGTTATAGAAATAATCTTCCCACAGTATCTTGAGGGCACTCTTCCATTGTTTTGTAGTTTTCAGTGTTGTCTTTGAGCAGTCAGACATTATAATTCATCTTCCTTTGTATGTATTAATCCCCTTTTGCAAGCTTTCAGAATCTTCACTTTACCTCCAGCATTTCAACATATCACAGGGCTGGGCACCCAGTGGACTCTTTCAATGTGAAATCAAGTCTTTCAATTACTGGAATTTTGCTCACATTGTTTCTTGGATAATTCTCTACATCCTGTTCTCTCTGTTCTTTTTCTGTACACACCTCTCTAGCTTCCTTCCACTCAGAAGAAACATATTTCTCAGTCTCTTGTGGAGGCTGGAGAACGTGAAAGTTTTTATAGGAGGAAAGAGTGCTCATTTTCCTAATGGTTGAATGACTGACACTCCAACAACCATCTTGTACAACGAAGGCCACACCCTAGGGATGGCAGAGTAGAGAGCTTAAAGGAGCCTGCACTTTCTGAAGCTTTTATGGAACTGCTATTCCAGCCCTGGATTACTGATCCCTGGATTTTTATGTGCGTTAATAAAATTTTATATGTTTAAAGTCATTGTTAATTTGAGGTTTCCATTACATACAGACAAACCCCAAACTGATACTATTTCCCCAGAATGAAGCTTGGAAAGTGACTTGACCAAGATTAGAGTGAGAGGGAGGAGAGCTAACTCAGGTCTTACACCAAGATGGATGCATCCTCACCTCATCCTACTTTGCTTTTGCTTTTAAAGCACTTCGCAGATGCTGTGTGTTTTTCGTTTTTTGTTTTGTTTTTTGTTTTTTTACAGATTGAAGGTTTGTGGCAATGATGTGATGAACAAGTGTTCCTGGCCATTTTTCCAGCAGCGTTTGCTCATTTTGTGTCTCTGTGTCACTTTTGGGTAATTCTTGCAATATTTCAAACTTTTTCAATTTTATTATATGTGTTACGGTGATGTGTGATCAGTGATTAGAACTCACCAAAAGCTCAGATGATGGTTAGCATTTTTAGCAACTGAGTTTTTAAATTAAGGTATATACATTATTTTTGTAGACACAATGCTATTACACAATTGATAGACTACAGTATAGTATAAACATAACTTTTATGTGCACCGGGAAACCAAAATATTCATGACTTGCTTTATTACGATATTTGCTTTATTGCAGTGGTCTGGAACCAAACTGACAGCTTCTCTAAGGTGTGCCTAAACTTTCAGCTGCAACTGGCTTTCTTCAAATTATTACAGAACCAGATACACATATATGTCATAACTTAAGAACTGAGTACAATGACTATCCAAAGAAAGAATAATGTAATTTAGGGGTCAGAGTGCTGTTTACTCTTTCACCAGAGGTAAGAATAATTTGTTTTATGAATTTTGCTTAACAAACGATGGGAACGAGCATGTTTTTAAAATCATGCAAAATTGGGTACCTGCGTGGCTCATTCAGTTGAGCGTCCAACTCTTGATTTTGGCTCAGGTCATGATCTCACGGTTTGTGAGTTCGAGCCCCGCATCAGGCTCTGCACTGACAGTTTAGAACCTGCCTAGGATTCTCCCTCTCTCTGCCCTACCCTTCCATGTGCGTGCATGCGTGTGTGGGTATGTGTATGTGTGTCTGTAATAAATAAATACATACTTTAAATAAATAAATAAAACCATGCAAAATATGGTTATGTAGGTTTTTCACCAGATTTGGATACAGTGTTGAAGTGATTAATTTAAAATACAGACATATGGGAGGTTATCCTTTAGAACACTGAAGACATATACCAATATATTAAGATGCTCTTTACAAGCAAAAAACCAAAACAAAAACCATAGTGATTTCAAATATAAGTCCCAAACTGAATGTCACAGTTGCTTATACACAGTAAAAGCCCAGTAAATATTTATTAAATGAATACAAATTGGTTCTTGATTCATTTGCTAAGAAATATCTCCCAGCTATCCCTCAAATGACAAGGATCATTCCCACACTTTTGTTCCTGATGCGTATACAATTCATCTGTCACTTTTACTTCCTTTTAATTTTTAAAGAATTTTTAAAATTAGAGAATAATGAGGAAATAACTACATATCCATTCACTACCCAGGCTTGACAACTGAAACTCTTTTTTCATTTTTTTAGTTAAATAAAACATTACTGATTACATGAGCCTCCTTTGTTCCTCAACCCCAACTACTTCCCCATCTTTGACATCAGTTAGGATGCTTTCAACATTAAGTAACAGAAAACTCGTATCAACTGATTTAATAAGAAGAATGGAAACAGACTAGTAGTTCTAAAATTGGCTCAGAAACTTGAGAACTTTATACAGGACTCAGGTTTTCCCATCTTTGTACCTTGTCATCCTTAGAAAACTGGTTTAGGCCCATTCATGGTCATAAAATGGTTGCTACACATTCAGGTCTCATATATATATAATATAACATATGTATATGATATATAAACTTTTCATTAAAGTACAATATACAGATAAGTTCAAAACCACTGAATTTTCACAGAATTAATACTCCCATGAAACCAGTACTGAGATCAAGGAATAGAATATCACTAACATCCCTTAGTACATAAAACCATTCCCAGAAACACCCCTTAGAAGTGGCCAGAATTGTGACAGATTTTACAATCTAAACCAATCACTGATGAGGGGAATGGGATTACTATGGTTGGTAAAAAGCCGGTCACGGTCACGGTTAGTCTCTGGAGCCCACCTTCCATACAGTAGACCGTAAATGAAGAGAAAGAGTAACAAAATGGAGCTTTGCTGATAAACAGGAAGCCACGAAAGGCTGTGGGTAGACAAGCAATTGCATCTCCCACAGTGTCCCTCAGAAGTTGCTAGCTTTATAAACTTGGTGCACATCTGTGTGTATCACTTTTTGTACTTTTAAAATACAAATGTTTATATAAAAATGAACCATGCGTATCATTCTGCAACTACTTTTATCCCCTCAACATTGTTTTTTGAGAGTGATTTTTATCAATATACATATTTAATGCATTCCTTTGAAGTCCTAATTAGTATTCCATCTTACGTATATCTGAAATTTGATTTCTCTACTACCTAAACTGTAGGCTGTTTAATTTTTTTCTATTTTTTCATTAGTCCAAGTAATGATAAATTTACTACCTTTATATGTCCTCCTGTGAGCAAGTTTCTCTAGTATGTACATACAGTCTCTAAGTATGTCCCCCTTTACCAGATTCTGCCAAAAGGTTGCTGCTGTTAATCCTAGAGAACAATGTGTAGCCTTAAGACTAAATTTCTTGACCTCTCTGTGACTCAGTTTTTACATCAATAACATGTGTAACAACATGTTATAACAACAGAGATAATAAGCACTACTCTTATACTGTTTTTGTGACAGTGAATGAAGATAGATGGATAGATAGATAGATGACAGTTTACAGCAGTGCCTGAAACAGCAAAAGCTACTATAATTTTCTGAATGATTACCATTGTTGTTATTAGTCCTTCCTAGAATAAAGTATAGCGCCTATTCATATCTGTTGTGGGTTTTTACTATGTTCACTTGGCTAAGCTGAAACTATTTTCCATAATACCACTGCCTGTACAAATCCAGGCTAGCGATGAACAAAAGTCAATCTGCATGAGGTTTGGAAGACAGAAGTGGAGCACAGCCATTACACTCTGAAGCGAACAGCGGTTAAACACAGTAAAAGACAGACATTAAGGCTGCCTGCAGATTCCATCTGGTCTTTGTGCTCCCATCCTGCATCTAGCTTTTGTTCCCAACTGCAGGCCTTGCTGACAAATCGTGACTCCAGGCCCACTACCAGATGCAGTGGACTGTCTTCCATAGATGTCTCCACCTGCTCTCCTTTGGGATCCCACTGAGCAGCTGGAGAGATCTTGCTTCCCACTTCCTAGCCTGACTTGTCCACCTGTGCTGAGCTTCAGACGGCTGGTCAATAACTTTTCTCTAATCCTCCAACTCCCCCTTTCGGACTCTCACGATTATGTAATATCTTATTCCCATAAATAAATCCCTTCTACCATACACTCATAGTGATTCTTCTTTCCTGACTAGAATCTGACTGATGTAACATCCTTTCACAAGTTTTCAATTGTGCTGTTTCTTTTTAACGATTTGACCAAAATCTCCTTTATATAGTCTAGGTTGATTCCTTTCTTCCTTTAATTTGCTATTTTTTGTACTAAAGTTTTTGCTCACTAATTTATAAGAGAAAACTTTTTATTGAATCCTGGCAGCAAGAAGGAAGTTTGCCCATGATTTTCTAGACAAAAACCCCAAATCTCCCCACCAAATTTGGGTATCCTATTTATTTTTAGCCAAACCAATTTCTGATACACTTCTATATAATTGCTGCTCAATTTTCCTAGGGTTACAGTAATGTTTATGATCTCTTAAAATTAAAAAAAAATTAAGTATTTACTCCAACTATAATTAACTAATTATATTAGTTTCAGGTGTACAATGATTCAACAATCCTATACACTACGCAGGGCTCATCATGATAAGTGCACTCTTTAATCCCCACCACCTATCCCCTACCCTATGATATCCTTCTTAATGTCAAATTAACTTCTACCAATCCCTGTTTGCCTACTATTTTCTCACTATTTCCATTTCCATTTCAAACTTGTGTTTTTACATCCATGTAGTATATTTCTGTTTCTTTGCTGCAAATCTACTGTCATTTGCAAAAACTTTTGGTTAGCCATTATGAGACCAAACTCTTCTTTCTAGTTATTGGCAGAGAGTATCTGATAATAGCGTCTGGGGGAAAACAGATTTATGATACACTGTTAAGAGATTATTTCAAATTCAAAAATAATTTTAAAGAAAAATACTACAAACAGTATTATAACAAATCAGAGCAGCATAAGATATAGTTAAACCAAGCATGTATGTATGTACATCCATTTACTTGTATCTTTTATATGCTTTATTATCATTTTTACGATGTGTTGTTTTTTAAAATTTTTTAATTTTTTTTTTTGTTTGTTTATTTCTGAGAGAGAGAGAGAGAGACAGCATGAGCAGGGAGAGTCAGAAAGAGAGGGAGACACAGAATCTGAAGCAAGCTCCAGGCTCTGAGCTAGCTGTCAGCACAGAGCCCAATGCGGGGCTCGAACCCACGAACTGTGAGATCATGACCTGAGCCGAAGTTGGATGCTTAACTGACTGAGCCACCCAGGCGCCCCTGTGTTGTTTTTTACTGATAAAGATCTTTCACACTTTTTATTAAATATACTACTAGGTACTTATACTGTGTTCATTTGCTATTTGGTTATTACTGGTATATAGAATCTACTTGATTTTCATGTTAATCTTATATCCAACAAATGTGCTAGGTTTTCAAATTCTCATAGTTTTCAGATTCTCTTATGTTTTCTACATAACATTCATATCTGAAGAAGAAAATTTTTTTCATTTATTTCAAATACTTGTACCTCATCCCATTTCTCCACATAATTATATAGACTAAGGCCTCAGGTATGATATTTTATTGTAATATTAATAATTTATTAATTATTAATTAATAATTAATTAATTAATTATTTGGTTAGCCATTAAATAAATGGCTGGCATCCTTATGTGCTTTCCAACTTAAATGGGAAGTTTCACCATTAAGCCTAATGCTTGCTATAGATTTGATAGCCATTCTTTAACATTCCCTTCTGTTTCTAATTTACAGAGAGTTTTAATAACAACTAGTACTATTTGAGAACATTTGAGGCTTTACCAGGTACATTCATTTTACAAATATTGGTTCATTTAATCCATGCAGACATGTTTTGAAGTATTATCTCCATTTTACAGACAATAAAAAGCATAGGGAAATCAAAAAACTTGTCCAAGATCACATGATAAAATAATTTTTGATTACTGCTTTTTTTTTGATTACTGTTTTAAAAACTACAACAAATTTATTAGATTAAAACCACACCCACTTAATAGCTCACAGTTTCTGTAGAAATCCAGGTACAGTATGGATGGGTTCTCTGTTCAAGGTCCAACAAGTCTAAAATCAAGATGTTGGCCAGTCTGTGCTCTCATGTGAGCTCAGGTCATTTTCCAACCTGATTCAGGTTGTTGGCAGAATTTAGTTCCTGTGGTTGTAGGCCTAACCAAGTTCCTTGCTAGCTGTCAGCCAGATGTCACTCTCAGCTCCTAGTGGCCACTCAAGTGTTAGCTACATGGCTCATCTCATAAGCAGTTCACAGCATGGCGGTTTGCTCGTCTGCAGGCTAGCAAAGAGCGTCTGCTACTACTGCCTCTTGGCTCTTTCAAGGGCTCACTCGATTAGGTCAGGCCCACTCAGATAATCTCCCTTCATATTAACTCAAAATCAAATGATTAGTGACCTTAATTAAGGGAATGAAATTCCATTATGTTTATAAATCTTGCCCACATCCAAGGGGGAAGAAATTATACACAACATGTATACCAGGACAGCATGAATCTGGAGTACTGTTTCAATTTCTAACACATACAGTAAATAAGAATCTGACTTCAAACTCATGCTACTTAGTTCCATAGCTATGCTCCTAATCAAACCTATACTGCTTTTCTAATTAAGGACTGGATTTATTTAATGTTTTTCTGTATTTATTCAAATAACCATATGATGTTTCTGTTAATCTTAATGAGTAACTCATGTGGAAGGCTTTTTTTAATGTTAAGCCACAGATTTCCTGAATTGCTAGATTTAGCCTGCACACATTTTATTTTGTATTTGTGTACTTATGTCCATAAATGAGTTTGTCTATCAGCTTTGTATTTCATACTGTCCTGATCAGGTTCTTTTTATCAAATTTAAATTTAGTTTATTAAACACCTTCAAGGCAAAAGCTTGCTTCATTGCTTACCCAATCTAAGTTCTTGCTTTCACTCAGTTTTTAGTCTAAGTATTTTTTTTTCTTCAATAAGCTCTACACCCAGTCTGGGGCTTGAATTCATGGCCCCTAAGTCAACAGTCTCATGCTCTACCCACATGCTCTACCAACTGAACCAGTTAAGCACCCCAGACCTAAGTATTCTTTATTTCCTTGTTAACTAATAAATACATTTAAGGTTTTTTTAAATCCCACATTTTCAGGGTTGGTCTGGATATCTATTTTACCATAATCTGGAAACAAATCCAATTCAGTTTTCCCATTTCTTTTCAAATCAACTTTGTTATATTTCTAAAAAAAAAAAAAAATTCCATTCTACCTAACTTTTAAGTTGCTCATAGTACATTATTAAGAGTTTTCAATCTTTACTGTACTTGTGTCTGCCTTTTTTTCATAACTTTTCTCTCTGTATTTTTTTTAACCATTAAAAAAAAATGTTTCTTCCTGCCATTCCTTCTAATCTCTACCCCAAGAATTCCTATTAGATATATGTTGATACCTCCATCATCTTTTATGTCCTGTAACTTCTGTTTCATAAATTTCTGACTCCCTGTGCTGCATTCTAGATGATGTTCCCATTCCTATGTCACTATTCACAAATTCTTTCCTTAAGTGTTGTCCACTCTACTATTTATTTTAGGGTATTTTTAAAAATAAATAGACTTTTCCTTTCCAATATGACCTTCCAAAAGGCCACATTTTATGAGCCACAATTGCCCATTTCTGTTCATAAAGTCTCATTCTTGTTTTATGGATGCTATTTCCTCCTTTATTTTTAAGAATTCTGACTATATTTAAAAGTGGATGTGTTTTTTTTTTTTAAATTATTGTTTCTATTTGCATAGGTGTGCATTTTATTTTTTGGCTTCCCCCCCCCCCCACCTGTGTCCTTGAATTTCCTCTCTGGATTTTCTATTCTCAAGATATTGTATAAAAGATTAGAGTTGAAAAGAGTCAACTGAAGAAGCCATTAACAATTTAACCTTCAATATATATACTACTCCTAGATGGAGAGTAGATTGGGGAGTTCTTATGTGTATTTATGGTCAACCTGAATTTTAGTATCTTTTAGGAGTTTAAATGTTTGGAACACAATAGTGAAAACAGGGTTATTTTACTCAAAAGACATCTGGTAAGCATAATGATTAGCTGAGTTCTAGGAATCCTTGTTTCTTAAATACTATCTGACACTGCTCTATGTGTACCTGTACATGTGTACACTCAGGCACACTTGTGTGTGAAACTCATGACAATAAATCTTGGTCTTACTTTTTTTTTTAGACAGAGAATATGCAAGTGGTGCAGGGGGAGAGAATTGTTTTTAATTAATTAAGAGAGAGAGAGAGAAAGCGTGCCTGTGCACATACAGGGGAGGGGCAGAGAAAGATGGAGAGAGAGGGGAGAGAGGCTGTCAGCACAGAGCCTGATGCAGAGCTCAATCTGAAAACCATGAGATCATGACATGAGCGGAAATCAAGTCAGACACTCAACCAACTGGGCCACCCAGGTGCCCCAGAAGGAGAAAATCTCAAGCAGGCTCTACACTCAGCTGTATGCTCAACTGACTAAGCCACTCAGGTGTACCTAAATCATGGGATTTCTAATTTAATATTTGTAACCTTTTGTTTCATTGCCTTGGTTTGAGCAGATAAATGCTATTTAATGTTCCTTTGAAATAATCTTGTCAAACAAACAGATCCTGATGTTAGTATATTTTTGCAGGGAATAAGCACTGGATCATTTAAGCATAATGTTATTTTCACTTGAAAAGCCAAGAAATTAAATGATATTCTGAGCAAAGTAACTTTTAAGTTGGTCCCAAAACTTTAAAATGTACTTTCTAGCTAATAATCATTTACTTTTTTTAAAGGCTTATTTATTTATTTTGAGAGAGAGAGAGAACACAATCCAGAGAGGAACAGAGAGAGGAGGGGAGAGAGAGAATCCCAAGCAGCCTCTGTGCTGTCAGTGCAGAGCCTGATGCAGGGCTCAAACTCAGAAACTGTGAGTTCATGACCTGAGCTGAAATCAAGAGTCAGATGCTTAACTGACTGAACCCCATGGACCCCCAGTCCTTTACTCTTAACAACAAAATGACTGTTAAGATTGTTCCCAAATCACCGATCAACCAGCCACATCTTTCTTTGCTCAGATTTAATGGTCTTTCTTGCTCTCCCAGGGGAATGCCTAATTAATTCTGCAATGTGTTCAAGACAAGGGCATACCAGGTAAAGAAAGAAATGTTACTGAATAAACAACATGAAATAAGGTAATTTTTGTTATTTCTTGAGTTAAATAACAAGCTTGCTCTGTATCTGTTCTGTAGAACCATCTAGCATAGTCTATTCATAGAGCAGATAGCAGACACTCAGTATTTACAGTATTGATTTTAAACTAATCATTTATTTTAAAGTGGAAAAAATGATTGTTTTAATTGCTGATGCTGCTCATACGACTTTCCAAAGACCTAGAACAATGTCTGTTGCACAGTACAGACTTACTAAACATCTGATGAATGGATAAAAAGGTGAACAGTTTCATTTGTGCATTTATGATTCTGATACCCTAAGTCTTGACTTTGAATTTGAACTTAATAATACAAAATTGAGTTAAGTATTTATTCCGAATTACATACTAAAAAGGTAAGTCGGCTCCCCCCAAACTGATACAAAATGGGAAGGGTAACTTCTTATAATTAAATATACCCAATCTATATCCTCTTAGGATGGAATACTACCAACATTTCCCCTAAAAATCTCCGAGGGAAAATAGCAGGCTATTTGCCAAACTGCTTTTCAACCAATTTATGAATCTCCCATTTTGTGATTTATGCAGAGACCATAATTAATACTGTCTCTCTCACACAGAATAATATTTAGCAAACCCAATACTAAGGGATGGATTCTAAAAAGTTTTTCCTCTAGCAAGTAATTTTTTAAAGCCGGAAAGGACAAAATGATGCTACTGCACACTCAAAAATAAATATTTGCTGTATGGAATATCTTACAACGTAAGTTGTCTCAATAAATTCATTCATCATCTACACATTTAAAAGAGTTTTAGTACAGGTGTCAATCAAACTCCAAGAGACCTGCCACTTCTCATTAGCTTACCAACCTTATACTTAATACAAATTAAAATAATAAAATGCTCCAGTTGCTTATTGGTGTGTTTAATTAACTGAGTGCAGTAAATTTCTAGAACTTACTACAGTTAACACTTCTAGGATTTCATCAGTAGACTCTCCACACCATGAACTTGGGAGCCATCATTTACGTTAATGAGAGTCCTAACAAGCAGCATGGGAAAAATTAATTCTTTTGTAAGTCGTTTAAAAAGGTTTCCAATAATACAAATGAGTAGGACTCAAGATTCTAGGCATTATTAACATCAATATTTGCTCTAAAGGAAATCAGGAGAACTACTGCTATAAATTTAAAACCAATCAAGAACTGGTATATGGAAATGATATGAATTATGCATCAACCCTGTGTTCACAGTGAGAAAGACGGAAGCAGCTATAAATGAAGAAACACATATTCTAGGCTTACATGAAGTAGTTGTAAAAGTAAAGAATGTTTTATAGTAATGAAGGTTCTAAAAGGAACAGTATAAAAGGATAGAGGCACTTTAAGAAAATTAAATGCTGGCTATATAATTGTAAATAATTTGGATACAGAATAGAGGTAACCTAGAGATAATCTGTTTAATAATCTATATAATACAGAAACAATAGACATTTGTAGACCGCATACATATAAAGGCAGCTCAAGAGTCCAGTATATATCCAGGAGTAAGGCTGTAGAGAAAGGGTTGTGCAGATTTAACTGTACTGTCAAATTGTCCTCTGAAAGAGATAAACTGAAATCCTCACAAAGGATGAGAGCTCTTTCTCCTCTAAATGCTCACCAAATTAGTTACTAAAACAGACATTCTCTTTTTGACAGGTTTGTCTCTCTTCTGGTAATAATTTGCATTTTCCTGAGGCTGAGTATTTTTTTCTAACATTATTAGACATTTTGAGCTTGCTCTTCTTAACATAATATGTTATACATAGTATGTAATATATACTATCTCCATATTTCTTTTGGATTGACTGCTCCTTTTCTTACTGATAACATAAAGGTTTTACTTATATATTCTAGATACTGACCCCTGGTCAATTTACGTGCTAGAAAATATCTTCTAATGGGGAGCCTGGGTGGCTCAGTTGGTTTCCGAGTTTGAGCCCCACATCAAGTTCTGTGCTGACAGCTCAGAGCCTAGAGCCTGGAGGCTGCTTTCGATTCTGTGTCTCCCTCTCTCTCTGCCCCTCCTCCACTCATTCTCTCTCTCTCAAAAATAAAGAAAAATACAAAAATTTTAAAAAAAGGAAATATCTTCTGATATGTAGCTTGCCTTTTCATCATCATATGTTTTGTTTTAAACAAGTTTTTAAAAAATATTTATTTATTTTGAGAGAGAGAGAGAGAGAACAGGCAGGGGAGGGGTAGAGAGAGAGGGGAACAGAGGATTCAAAATGGGCTCTGTGCTGACACTGGAGAGCCTGATATGAGGCTCAAACTTGCAAACCTTGAGATCATGACCTAAGCTGAAGTTGGACACTTAACCAACTGAGCAACCCAGGTGCCCCCAAGCTTTTTTTTTTTTAAGTTTATTTATTTTGGGAGAGACATATACAGCACAAATTGGGGAGAGGCAGAGAGAGGGAGAGAAGCCTGACTCAGGGCTTGAACTCACGAAACCACGAGATCATAACCGGAGCTGCAAGCAGGTCAGAAGTTTCACCAACTGAGCCACCCAGGCACCTCTTAAACAAGTTTTTTTTTAACGAAAAACAAATTTATGGATTTCTCATAATATGGTCTATGTGTTTCTGTGATTTATTTAAGAGATCCTTTCCAAAGTGAAAGCTAAGGACTTTCATCTTTTGTTTCTATTGGAATGAAATTTAAGATTAAAAAGTTAAGGTTGATGGGAAAGAAAGCAATGCTGAGACTACTATGTGCGTTCATTGAGTGGATAAATATTGACTGAATGACTATTATATGAAATGGTAATTTTATATAAATTCTCTTTTATTCCTCACATTTCTTTAAAGCCATTACCTTCATTTTCAGATGAGTATGCTAAGGATGGTGAAGTGAAATAAACTGGTTCAAGGTGTGCTTAATGCTGAAGTTCTTTCAAGAGCCTGAAATGGGAAAGCTATGGTTTCTCCTTTTCTAAATTTAGAATACGCAATTTTTATTATTTAAATACCAATATGGTTTACTCCTGTTGGATACATATATAAAAGTGACTATATGTTTAAGTCAAATTAGTCATATATTTATTATAACCAACCTGTGCTCCAAAACACTTTATCAAGATATATTGCTATGCTCTGAATACATGAATAAATGTATACTGATATTAACCACTTACAGCGAATCGACGTTGAGAGTAATTTGTATTTTTATGTAGACTAAAGATGGAAATACAAAGTTTTCCTTCTCTTATTTCTGCTAAAAGAAAACTGCTGGGCAACTTAAAGTGCAGTCACTTACAAGGCTAGGCGAGGAGCCGGAAGCTCTGGTCAGTGGAAATGAGCAATACCTCTTTTGTGCCAGTGTAAGTGTCCTATTGGATCCAGCCTTAGCTGGAACATCTCATAATCCTCTTCTAAATCCAGAAGCTCAGATGTTTAGGGTCCACCTTTTCATGCTTGCCTTTGCTGGCTGACCCCCACTCAACCCCATTCCACCCACTGTCCATTCCTGATGTGACTTCCACAGTTGAATGATTTTACTTCATGGCAGCATCTTGAGCAGTAACCAATATGTAGTAGTCCTCAATATGTGGTTTGGCCTTGCTGTAACGTAACCCTTTTATAATTAAGCTCTCGTGATTTAACTATATATGAATTAACTCATATTAATTTTACATTTCAAGGAACTAGAGAAGAAAAATACTATGAAAACCAACTGATTAGATCATTTAATCTAATTGAGAATTTATATTTGGTGATCTTATTAGTTATAAATTATCCTAAAGGAGAAGTATTAAACTATGGCAGCAAATAAAACTATCTGGTTAAAAGAATGACATAAATTTCTTTTACAATACTATTATCCAGGACATAAATGTTATCCTTAGAAAACTGTCCAAAGAACTATTATCATGAGATGTTTTGGGAAGTTAAAATAAGCTTACATCTACCTAAAAATAATTTTCTTATTCTTTCCACATATTTATTCCTTCCGAAAAACAGAAGCATCCACAAGTCACCAACTCCAAACTGTCTGGCTTGATATCCCTCATTGATATCCCTCATGACTTGCCTACCAAAAAAATCAAACATATAAAACTGAAAGAAAAGAACAGTACTACTTTGAGTGTAACACCAACAAAATAAAGTCTTATTTATTACAGTAAATGATTAATTTACATCAGAGCCCAAAGCATCTATGTTGTCATATGATACATATTGATAGACTCCAAAAAGTCCATCCATGGACTACCTGATAGTCATAGAGCTCACTGATGCACTGTTAAGAAATACTGATTTCTCACGTTCTAATAATGGAACAATCTTTACCCCATGACACCATGACATAGTCCTCTATTAAACTAAATATATTATCCACCCCCACCAACTCTGCCAAGCATTACACTGAATCTCTATTCTGATTTTGGTACATTGCAAACGAGAAAAGCACTAAGTTCAAGTTGGGGTCACATGTCAGAGTCATCTGGTTTTCTTTTTTATCCCGCTGTCCCATTACATTACTGTATTTTAATTTAGTTGGCTGCAGAAAGCTGAGATGACAATAATACTAGAGAAGACTTCCTCATCCAGATAATAACATCAGCACTATAAAAGCACACTTCATTAAAAACAACGCACACAACAATCTGCTTCCAAGTGTCAGCAATGAAATAGCTGCACAATTACTTCAGATTCATTTCCCACATTTCCCTTCCCTCGGTGGAATGCCTAATCTTCACAAGGTGTTCATTTCCTGTCTCACCCAGCAACCACCTTCTGCATTTTTATTTTGTTGATCGCTCCTGCTTAAATTTCCGTGGGGATCCCTCATTTTAAAACACGCTTGTTGCTCTCGCTCCTGAACACAACCCCATCAGCACTGCTGCCGGTGCCTTGGGTTACAGCAGGCACTGAAGTTAATAGCTTGCCATGGTCCTGGGGGACCATATGAAATAATGATTGTCCTGGCCAGAGAGCATCTAGAGTTAAAACTATGGGCCTATGTGTGGAGTGTCAGATTACTTAATAGCGTTTGCAAAAACTGAACATCCCTTTTGCTCTCTTAATTCAAGAAATATTTATGGAGTGTCTACACAATACAAGGCTCTCTGCAAGGCAACGGAGTAAGTCTGATGCCAAGTAGGATGCACTTTCTACACTGAAAACATTTCAGGTAAGACCAGGACGACTCTAGCACACCACTTGTATCACTGGGCTATTGTTAAATGAAGAGAGTATATATAACTTCACTGCATTTCTGAGATACTACTGAGAGAGAACGGCCCATGGGATTAAGGAAGGCTATGAGAGTACACCAAACTGGGGAATCAAGAAAGAGTATACGAGGAAAGTTTTAGATAATAAGAGAAAGGTTCTATGTACAATTCCAGGCATTCCAGATAAGCAGAACAGCAAAGGCAAAGACTATCGAGGTGAAAAAAAAGTAATATATATGGAAACCAACAGTTTGACTGAAGCACAGGTTATGAATTACGAGGGAGCTGGGATAAGACCCAACAAGTACGCAGCAGGCCAGGCTGGAAACCAACTTGTTTGAGCATGCTCTATTTTCCTTTTAAGAATAAGGGCTTCAGCACTCACTAAACTGATAGCTTCTAAGATACAGACACTTGTTTGACTTGTTAGTAGATATTAGGCACCAACCTCCCTACACAGAAGTAAGAGACAAGCCTCCAGACCTGCAAGTTTTCCCCTGCACTCTGGGGACCCTCATTAGTCCTTTGCACTCACACCACTGACGGAAAGACGATGTGCCTTGTGGTGTTACTATGAAAGAAAATATATACTGTGCTCCTGGACCTCATTTTTAATTTTCCTTAACCTTTTCTTAGGCCTGCCTTTCCTTCAGCATCTACATTTAGTAAAAAGATTACTGGCTGTGTGGAACTCCTGTTGCAAGGTTGAATGTATACAAAATAGGACTCGCAAGATTTTATTGAGTATCTTCTACGTGCCAAGCACTGTGCTTCATTTAATCTTCATAATAATCCAGTGGCACAGGTATTACACCGAGCAAACCAAGACTCAGAGAGGACATTTCCACAGTTGCTCGGTTGTAAGAGGTGAAGCCCATGTAAGTCCAATTAGTACTTTGTATCATTGGAAGTTAAGTCATTAGAAATAAAATCATTAGGGGGTGCCTGGGTGGCTCAGTCAGTTAAGTGTCCAACTTCGGCTCAGGTCATGATTTCACGGTTTGTGGGTTCAAGCCCCGCGTCGGGCTCTGTGCTCACAGCCAGCTCAGAGCCTGGAGCCTGTCTTCAGATTCTGTGACTCCCTCTCTCTCTGACTCTCCTCTGCTCATGTTGTCTCTATCTCTCTTTCAAAAGATAAATAAAACATTAAAAAAATAAAAAAAAAGAAATAAAATCATTAAAACAAATGATTAACCATTAGAAATAAAAACTGAAACAAAAAGCCACCAAATTTAAGTAAATTGAGGCAGAAGAGAAGGAAAGAGGCATTTTGCATCGTACCTTTTAGAGAAAAGCAAATGTCAAGTGAACCAACTGACAAATGGACTTCAGTAATTAACTTTTTAAATGTTTATTTATTTTTGAGAGGGAGAGACAGAGACAGAGTGCAAGTGAGGGAGGGGCAGAGAGAGAGGGGGCTACAGGATTCAAAGCAGGCTCCAGGCTCTGAGCTGTCAGCACAGAGCCCGATGCGGGGCTCGAACTTGTGAACCGCAAGATCATGGCCTGAACCGAAGTCAGATGCTCACGAAAAACACCTGACACCCCAGTAATTTCATTTCCAATGAGAACTTGACATAGTGACTCTACTTAACAGACAGGAATTCACATCATGGCATTTTCACCAGAGAGATTTCCCTAAATCAGGAAACAGGTTATTTCAGTCTAAGGTACAGCCCCTTTTTGATAAACACACCTCTTTCATCCCCTAAACGTCTGTGTAGAAGTACTACACTTATGGTCAGCATATCATCTTCTGGGCTTGCTTTCCTCAGGGGGCCATATCAAAGTGAATGCCTAGTTAACTTGTTACATGACCTCTCTTCATCTCTCAACCTGCTGCTCCCTTTGTGAAATGAAGGGTTAAATCGTCTGATCTAATAATACTCTGGTCTGGCTGGTTCTAAAATACAACAAATCTATAATTCCGCATGGACATAAACATTTTTTTCCATCTTCATTTTCTGTTCCACAGCGTTCCCTTAGGTAGTTCTACTGGAGTTGGACTACAGACATTTGGGCAAGTTTTCTCACGAACAGAGATTTTTCATCCTTGGTCACATTCCTATAATCAAGTGGAAAATCTGGAGGAATAATTTCATTCATTTCAGTAATATTAGTCGCCCTGAAAATTATTTGTTTGATTATTATGCTTTTAAGTGACACAGCAAGGGAAATTTTTTTAAAAATACCAAAGTATTTGGTCCACCTACTGCCTCCAGTCATCACTCTCACTGTTCAAATTTAAAGGTCTGAGGTTTAGGGCACTGAGTGCTCTAAATACCGGCATCTCAGCAACAATCTATAATAAAATGAAAATGAAAGACCATAAAGAATGTTCTAATTTATAAGATAAACAGTAGAAGAGTTGAAAATGAAAGCCACAGCACTGAAGCCTAAGCATGATGTGAAAATCTCCACTTCTGGAAGAAGGCCACCAGATTTAATTGGATGCTGTGAAAGCAAACAGATGCTAATTTAGTGAGAACAGCAACCATTTCTGAACTCTCTGCATTAAAACAGCTTGATTAACAAACAAAAGCTGAGGACTTTTATAGGAAAGAGTCTATAAGTCTTAATACAAGATGTGTCAAGAGGTGGTTAACTGTGTCCGAGGTAGGTAAGGACAGAAATGAAGATGCAGAAGTACAGCAGTCAGAAAACAGTTATATTTTCAATATAAGCTTTACACCAATGAAACACAGGTGCAGGTCTATTTCTATAGAGAATTTATTTCTTTGCAAGCAAGGTTCAAGGTATCCTAATTGCTTCAAGGACACCATTAGAAAAATTCTCATTCATTTATTCAGGAAAAGTCAGTGTTGCTGAGTCGAAAAGTAGGCTGAATGAATACAGAGATAGGAAACCGCTCAACTCACTGCCACCCTGCAAATTCCTTTGTCTCTTCCTTCCTGGCAAAATGCAATCTAGTTATGATGGGGGCGGGGGGCTCCATAAACATCTAGACATACCAAGGTGTCTGCAAGAAAAATAAAAGACTCTAGTCACAGGACTGGAACCTGTCTGGCCAGTCCCTTAATATATAAGTACATGTGACTGCCTTATGCAGTCACTCACAGAAAAGGTGTTAGATCATTAAAACAGACCATCCCTTCTCTCATGAGCATGAGGTCCACCCACATGCAATGACTATGATCTGGGCCCAGTATTATCTGTTTTTGGACATATCACAATTTCTTTACACTCTAAAATTTCTGTCTCTAAAAGAAATCAGAATCAGCCAGGTAAAAAAGGTAATGCGTAGAGTTTTAGCCAAGATCTAGGGATAAACATTAGAACAAAACAATCAAAGAAATGGGACTCGCTGCATTAACATGTCTCTAAGGTTCCAATAATTCCATTACAGAAAAATAGTTAATCATCTTTTAGAGATTCATAAAAGCCTTGTTACGGACAAGTCAGGATGTTTCAAAAGTGCCTGCCAATTATACCACTCCTTCTGAGAATAAAACAAAAACCCGAAGACATTTTTTGAGGGCTTGAAAAAGCCATATGCTCTGACAGCTATGTCCTAACCTAATTCAATGATTGTTTCAGGAATCCATTCAGAATATATCATCTAGCAGACAATTAAGTAGCAAAATAACAATGGCTAACACATTTCATTTAAAAAACCACTTTAAAACCTACTTTTCAGTCCTCAGTGAAAGGAGAAATAAAGGGTAAAAGAACATTGTGGGTGGATTCTGGTTACATTCCTTCGTGTTTTGTGGTCTGAGCCTCAAAATGAAAGCAGCAAAGATTTCAGAGTTTCCCTTTACAGTATACATGCAGGTGCACAATAATAGCTTAGGCAAGGCATCAGTCCAAACCTGTGTTTCAAACAGACCAGACAAAGGAAAGAACTAGTCTTCCCACACCCACCCAGCAAAATTGGCTAACTAGGACTCCGAACTCCACTATCTCACATGCCAACAGCCAGAGAAGACAGGTAATCAGGACAAAGAGGCTGAAGATTCCTAGGCTGATTACAAGTATAATATACCCAATGAGCCATTCAATTCCTATTTTCCATCTCCCGTGAAGACCTGATTCCACCTAATAACCTGGGAAGGTTTACATCAACACTGATATACTCGGGGAAAAAAAACCCAGGCCAGTCTGTTCTTCAGTGACTCAAGCTAAGAATAACTGAGAGACTGATATAATTAACAAGCATAATCAATACATTTACTTTTATTTATATGTTTGTATATCTATGTTGTTCCAAAAAGGATAAGAAGTTTTACTAAAGAGCATAAAGTCACCTAAAATATTTGATAGTTTATAAAATCTGAGACAGCCAGATAAATGCTCTCAATCATAATACGGCATGCCATTAATTATAAGATGTACCTCATTTTTAGCAATATCAAAATGTCAAAAATATTTATATTAGAATCAATAAAATACAATATATGTTTCTGTAAAGGGGGAATATAGAGGTAAAATACAAAATTAATTCACAAAAATGCAAATTCCTGTGGTTCTTGTGGCTTCCAAAGAAATGGGTAACACAAGGGGTGCCTGGGTGGCTCAGTCGGTTAAGCAACCGACTTCGGCTCAGATCATGATCTCACGGTTTGTGGATTCAAGCCCCGTGTCAGGCTCTGTGCTAACAGCTAGCTCAGAGCCTGGAGCCTGCTTCAGATTCTGTGTCTCCCTCTTTCTCTGACCTTTCCCTGCTCATGCTGTCTCTCTCTCTCAAAAATAAGTAAGACATTTAAAAAAATTTTAAGATGGAACCTAGGGAAGGTTGGGAGGAGTGACTGTGCTCAAAACTACAAGGTGATCTTATGTGTTCATGCTTAATTAAAATCATTGGTCTCTTTATCGATTAGTAAAGTGTTTCACCATTAAACAAATGGAATGATGTCAACAAAAATGGGGGGGTAGGTAGATCTAAGGACTTGTCCCTCCAGAGAAATATTTTTTTTTTTTTTTTAGCAAAAACTGTTAGAATCAACTTTACTAAAACTCTGGAAAAAGTCAAGAGTGTACAACACCAGGCTGAACAATAAATCAAGGAAAAGGAAAATCAAAATCAAAATCAAGAGGAAAGCTTCACGGAATTTCCACTTATACTGTTCCTACTCCCTTCCCAAATGAGCAGTGGTGAAAATAGCAGCCTGCTAGTGTGGGGCTTTGATCCCCAGTGCAAAGGGAGCCACGCAGATTTTATTCTAAAAAACTTTATGTTTGTCTGTCCTATCTTGTCTGGGGCTACTTGAAGTACAAATGCAAGGCACTTGCCTTGGTTTTGCCTAGTCAGAACTACTCACTCCGAGTGAAAGACAGAGGACATTGTTCAAGATGTCAGGCAAACAAATCCCACAGCCTCCTTGTGCAAAAGATCAAGGATGAGACACGTAACAGATTGTCTAAAGCCTGGGAGGTAAAGCTGGGGAGAGTTTCTGCAGGAAATTAGTGTTTTCAAAAGTGCCCATATATAATGGGGAAGACAGAAGATCCATACATGCCCAGAATAGGATGCATACTCAAAAAAGACCTGAGAAGAGCCCAGGCTTTTACCTCTGGCTGATCATTAGGCTCACTGCAAGTAAGAAACAAGGGCTAAGGCATTCATGTTAAAAAGAAAGGATATCAATTAATTATTTCAAGACTGAATTTAAATTTACACATGGGATACTATCTTGTTTCAATTTTTATATAATTTTTTTGTTAAATAAAGGTCATGAATTTAATTTATACTCTGAGTTACACATAATGAAAGCATACAGCTTTGCAATAAATAATGATAAACCATGCTATCTAGAAAGGCAATACTCGATAAAGTTCCTTTATTTCTTTATCTTCCCATTAAAAAAAATACCAGCACTGAAAAAAAAAAAAGGGAAAAAAGAAAAGAAAGGACGTCAGACAAACTCAAAGCTGTACAAAGAAATAAAGATCACCAGTAAAGATAACTGCATAGGTAAATTTAAAAAAAGACAGTATTATGGGTACACAATGTATACAGATGTAATTTGTGACAATAACAACAGAAAGGTGGGAGGACAGAGGTATAGAGGAGCAGAGTTTTGTATGCTATTAAAGCTAATCTGGTATTAATTCAAACTAGACTATTATAAATAAAGGATATTAACCATGATCCCCAAAATAATGAATAAAAAAAATCTTAAAAATATACTGAAAAGGAAATGGTATGCCAAATAAAAAATGTATACTGAATCAAAATGGTATACCAAAAGAGGGGGAGAGAGTAATGGAAAAAATGAAGAACAAAAAAAAAAGCAGAAGAAATACAGAAAACAAACAGCAATACAATTATATTAAATGTAAATAGATTATAAACTCTCCAATCAAAAGGCAGAGATTTGCAGAATGGATTAAAAAAAAAATGATCCAACTATATGCTCCTTATAAGAGATTCCTTATAGATCCAAAGACACAAATATAGGTTCAAAATGAAAAGATGTTCCATGCCAATAGTAACCAAAACAAAGTTGGGGTGGCTATACCAAGAGTACAGAAGAAACAATCTTTTGGTCAAAATTTTTACAAAAAGCAAAGAAGGTCATTATATATCAATGAAAGGGTTGATTCATCGAGAAGAAATAACAACTAAAAACAGAAGCACCAAACAACAGAGCTCCAAAATATATGAGGCAACTATTGACAGTAATCCTCGAATTCTTCCAAAACACAGAAGAGAAAGGAACTCTTCCTAATGCATTCTATGAGGCCTCTATTACCCTGATGCAAAAGCCAGACAAAGTCATCATAAGAAAACTATAGATCAATATCCCTTATGAATACAGATGCATAAATCTTCAATGAAATACTAGGAAATTGAATCTAACAGCTTATTAAAAGGACATGTCTGCAGAAACAGAAAAGATAATCTCAAATTGATAGGGAATTGCACGGGGCCCTGAATAGCCAGAGCAATATTGAAAAAGAAAAATAAAGTTGGAGGATTCACACTTGTCAATTTCAACTTATTATGGTATTGGCAAAAGAACAGACGAATAGACTAATGGACCAACTGAGAATCCAGAAATAATCTATGGCTAATTGACTTTCAAAAAGTGTGCCAAGGCCATTCAATGAGGAAAGAATAGTCTCTTCAACACATGGTGCAAAGACAACTGGATATCCACGTGTAAAAGAATGGAGTTGGACCCCTCCAACCATATACAAAAATTAACTCAAAATGGGTCAAAGACCTAAATATAAGAGATAAAATGATAAAACTTTACCAAAAAGGGGGGTAAATCTTCACAACCTTGGATATGGCAATAGATACGAAACCAAAAGCACTAGAAACAGCAAACAAAAAAAAAAAAAAAAAAAAAAAAAAAAAAAAGAGAGAGAGAGAGAGACAAATTAGGCCCAATCAAAATTTGAAACTTTTGTGCATCACACTTACATGGTCAATTAATTAATCTATGACAAAGGAGGCAAGAATATATAATGGAGAAAAGACAGTCTCTTCAATAAATAGTGTTGGAAAAACTGAAGAGCTACATGCAAAAGAATGAAACTAAACCACTTTCTTACACCATATACAAATATAAACTCAAAATGGATTAAAGACCTAAATGTGAGACCTGAAACCAAAAAACTAGATAAAAACACAAGTAGCAATTTCTTTGATATCAACCATAGGAACATTTTTCAAGATATGTCTCCTAAAGCAAGGGAAACAAAAGCAAAACTAAACGACTGGGACTACACCAAAATAAAAAGTAAACCATCAACAAAACCTGGAAGTAAACCATCAACAAAACAAAAAGGCAGAATGGGAGAAGACATTTGCAAGTAACATATCTGATAAGGGGTTACTATCTAAAAAATATAAAGAACTTCTACGATTCAACAGCGAAAACCAGAAATAATCCAATTAAAAATGGGCAGAAGATCTGAATAAACATGTTTCCAAAGAAGACACACAGATGGCTAACAGACACATGAAAAGATGCTCTACATCACTAATAACCACAGAAGTGCAAATTAAAACTACAAAGAGATATCATGTTACATCTATCCGAATGGCTAAAATCAAAAACATAAGAAATAAGTGTTGGTGAGGTTATGGAGAAAAAGGAACCCTCATGCACTGTTGGTGGGAATGCAAATTGGTAAAGCCACTATGGAAAACAGTATGGAGGTTACTCAAAACAAAAATAGAAATATCATATGATCTAGCAATCCTACCACTGGATGTTTACCCAAAGAAAACAAAAATATCAATTTGAGAGATATATGTACACCTGTGTTTACTGCAGCATTATTTATAATACCTAAGTTATGGAAGCAACCCAAGTGTCCATTGGTAGATGAAGGGATAAAGAAGATGTGGTATATATATGTACAACGGAATATTACTCAGCTGTAAAAAAGAATGAGATCTTGCCATTTGCAACATGAATGGGCCTATAGGGTACAGTGTTAAGTGAAATACATCAGTCAGAGAAAGACAAATACTGTATGATTTTACTCATACGTGGAATTTAAGAAACAAATTAACAAACAAAGAAAAAGAGACAAACAAAAAATAGACTCTTAAATACAGAGAACAAACTGGCAGTTGCTGTGAGAGGGGAGGTAAAGGAAGGGCTAAATACATAAAGGGGATTAAGAGCATATTCATGTTGAGCACTGAGAAATGTACGGAATTGTTGAATCATTATACTATACACCTGAAACTTACATAACACTGTTATGTCAGTTATACTTCAATAAAAATAATTAAAAATACAAGTAAAGGGCCTGGGTGGCTCTATTAGTTGAATGTCCGACTCCTGATTTCAGCTCAGGTCATGATCCCAGGGTCATGGGACCAAGCCCGGAACTGGGTTCTGTGCTGAGTGTGGAGCCTGCTTAAGATTCTCTCCCTCTGTCCCTTCCCCCACTTCTACTTTCTCTCCCTCTGTAAATATATATAAAAAAATTAAAGATTAAAAAAATTTTTTTTCAAAAAAAAGGCACTGATTTAAACTATACAGGTATTCCCTGCCCTCTACTTAGGATCGTTGATTTACCAGATATAATATTAAATTCTTCCATGTGGTGCCAATCTTTTCTGCCTCTCTTCTTGCAGTTTCCTGAATACAGTGGAGGCTATTTCATTTCTTCATATCTATAAACACAAAAGTCTCCCAATCTAGAACAGTCGTTCTCAACCCTGACTGCACATTTCAGGAGGTTAAAAAAAATACTTCATGTCTGGGCCCTATTAACTAAATCAGAATTTCTGGGGAAGAAGCCAGAAATCTGGGGGTCAGGAGTTCATTTCTTAAAGGCTCCCCAGATGACAATAATGCATAGCCAGTGCTGAGAATAACTTACCTAGAATCATCTATATCCACTTCCCTTTAGCCAAGTACAGTGTTTTCTAAACTCCAATCATTCATATATGAGTTTTGGAAAGTTGTGTTTTTCTAGAAATGTAGCCAATTGCATTTGAATTTCATGTTGATAAGCAAAAAGCTGTTTATAAGATCATCTTATCTTTTAATGTCCATATATCTACAGTGACATCTTTTTTTTCCCCTTATACTAGTTGTTTTGCTGTCTCCTCTTTCTGAATAAGTTCTGCTAAGGGCTTATGCATTTCCCAGTTGTTTCAAGGGCTAGAACTTCTGCCTGTATTTTTCTTCCTTGTTGTTCAACTGTCCATTTAATTTCTGCTCTTACCTTTATTCTTTTCTTCTTTCAACTTTTGTAGATCTCAATGAACACTTCCTTCTCTAGGGATATCATGAGACTTAGGAGACTTAAATGACTGATTTGTAAATCTTTCTTTTTTTCTACTACACCCATTTAAGGAAATAAACTTCCCTCTAGGCACAGATTTAGCTGCACCTTACAAGCTTTCATATGCTATATTCTGTTATTGTTCAGTTAAAAAATAATTTCAAACTTCCTTTATAGGTTCTTTTTTGACCTATACATTTTACAGAAGTATGCAGTTATTTTTTTTTAACATTTTTTAATGTTTATTTTTGAGATAGAAAGGGAGAGTGCGCGTGTGAACAAGCGCAAGCAGGGGAGGGCCAGAAAGAGAGGGAGACACAGAATCTGAAGCAGGCTCCAGAATCTGGGCTGTCAGCACAGAGCCTGATGCAGGCATTGAACTCATGAACTGCAAGATCATGACCTGAGCCAAAGTTGGATGCTCAACCAACTGAGCCACGCAGATACCCATAAATACACTGTTTTTAACATCCATACATTTGGGGATTTTATTATTGATTTCTAGTAAATTCCACTGTGGTCAGTAAACATACTGTAAATTATTTAAATCTCTTGAAATTTGTTGAGGCCCAGCATAATCAATTTTGGTGAATGTTTCACATATATCTAAAAAAGAATATATCTTATAGCTGTTGGTACAATATTCTTCAGCTGTAACTAAAGTCTAGTTTATTGCACTAGCAAGTCTTTTATATTCTGACTGTTTTATCTGCTTCCTTAATAATTAATAAAAAGAAATATAAAGTCCTCTGTTATAATTGTGGATTTCCTTGAAATTCTGTGAATTTCTGTCTATATGTTTGAAATCATGCTTTTAGGGATGTGTGTGTGTGTGTGTGTGTGTGTGTGTGTGTGTGTGTGTGTGTGTAACTGACAGCATTAAAATAAAATATCTCACTTATTTAAATTGCCTTAAACTTCATTTTGTCTGATACTAGTGTAGTTACCTTAGCTGTCATACGGATAATATTTATATAATATGTCTTTATTCACTCTTCTATCTTCAATATTTCTATGTCCTTATACTTGAGGTATGTCTTACAAGCAGGATAAGTGTAGCTTTTTTATTCAACCTGACAATCTTTATTTTTAAGTAGCACATAAATAACATTTATTGTAATTGCAGAATTTAAGTTCAGGTTCATAAGAACAAATTTACTATCTGTCTTCTGTTTGTTCCACTTGTTTAAGGTTCATTTTCCTTTCTTTTCTTGCCCTGTTTTGGATTAATCAAGTACTGTATTTAAAAAATTTTCTACCTGTATCCTCTATTAATTTTTTGCCTGTACAAAACAATTCTTTTAGTGGTTATGAGATTATGACATGCATCCTTGATTTTTTAGCCCTCTAAAAGTAGGATCTTTTTTTAATAAACTTTTTTTTTTAAATGTTTACTTATTTTTGAAGGAGAGGCAGAGTATGAGCGGGAAAGGGGCAGAGAGAGAGGGAGACACAGAATCTAAAGCAGGCTCCAGGCTCCAAGCTGTCAGCAGAAAGCCTGACACAGGGCTCAAACTCACGATCCGTGAGATCATGACCTGAGCTGAAGTCGGACGCTTAACCGACTGAGCCACCCAGGTGCCCCTATAAAGTAGGATCTTTACCCTACTTTAAAATTTTAGAAAACTTTAACTCCATTTCCACTTCCCAACTTTTGTGTTAGTCATGCATAATTCCACATATATTTTATATGTATGTATTTCATATTTTATGACACTATTTGTTTTGTAGTCAAAATTAATTTAGATATACTCACACTTACCCTTTCTATTGTCTTTGTTCTTTCCCACATTTCCATGTTTCTGTGCTATGTTTATTTTTATTCTGACTTTAGTACCTATATTTCCCTTAGCACAGGCTGTTGGGATACATTTTCTCAACGTCTTTTATTTTGCCTTTATTTTTGAAGGATATATTCACCAACTATAGAATTCTAAGCTGGCATTATTGTTTTACAGTACTTAAAAAAATTTTTAAAAAATTTTTAATATTTATTTCTGAGAGAGAGAGAGAGACAGAGAACACAAAGAACACGAGCAGGGGAGGGACAGAGAAAGAGAGAGAGGCACAGAATCTGAAGTAGGCTCCAGGCTCTGAACTGTCAGCACAGAGCCCAATGCAGGGCTTGAACCCTTGAGCAATGAGATCATGACCAGAGCCAAAGTCAGATGCCTAACCAACTGAGCCACTCATGTGACCTTCTTTTATAGCACTTTTAAAATGTCTTTGCATCACTTTTATGGTTCCTAAAGATTCTGAGAAATTTGCTTTCAGTCTTATTGTTGCTCTTTTGATGCTAATTTGTCTTTTATTACTAGTTACTTTTAATATTTTCACTTTGTCTTTGGTTTTCAGCTGTTTTAACATAATTTCCCTAAGTATATTTGCTTTGTACTTATGAGTTGCAGTTAATGTTTCTAGAATTTATACTTGATATGTTTCGTCAAATTTGAAAACTTCTGTCATTACCTCTTAAACACTGCATTTATTACCATCTGTGGTTTCTTCTCCCACTCTGTGACCCCAATTATATGTATATGTATTGTATGTATATGTACTTTTTGTCCCTTTTTACTGGGTCCTACGTCAGTCAAGCACTTAACTATATAATCCATCGTTTTTTTCCTTCGTGCTTTTGTAGGATATTTTCTATTGACCTACTTCCAGTTCACTAATCCACTTTTCAGACATGTACAACCTGCTGCTGAGTCTCTTATGCTCTTCTTGCTTGTCTGACAAATCTTTAATCATTTCACTTGTTGACTAGCAAGCAACAGGTACTACATAAGTATATGCAGAGTATATAATACTTGTTCTCACAAAAGCAAATTAAATGAGTCAATCTTGCAATTAAAATTAAAATTAGCAATTCTAAGAAGTGTAGGACTTAGTATAATCTAAATGAATAACCACATTCTATTTAAAAGAAATGAAGCACTGGGGCACCTGCATGGCTCAGTTGGTTAAGTGTCCAACTTTGGTTCAGGTCATGATCTCACTGCTCATGAGTTCAAGCCCTGCATCAGGCTCTGTGCTGCTGACAGCTCAGAGCCTAGAGCCTGCTTCAGATTCTGTGTCTCCCTCTATTTCTGCCCCTCCCGTGCTCATGCTTGGTCTCTGTCTGTCTGTCTCTCTCAAATATAAAAACAGTATTTTTTAAATGAAGCACTTTACAAAGGATATACAAAAAAATCACTATAATCTGGGTCACATTTTATATTTGTAATATATTCCATGTTTCAAACTGGCTTATATTAAAAGTATACAGAAAGATACTTACTCTCTTTCCTTTTCAGTCAGTTTGTCATTGATATTATCTTTGATTGTTGATCTAGATCCCTTATGAATTATAGGGTATCTTAGGGGCACTTGAAGGAAAAAGGAAATCATGGAGACCAAATGTGCAGTGTAACCAAGGGCAACAGCAATGCTTCCATCATCTTTTGCTGTAAATTCAAAAGCAGAGGAAAAGAAAATAACTATTTACCTTATAAATGTAGCTATAAGATCATAATAAATCAATTTCAAGAGATTTTAAGAAATAACTGTTAATTAAAACATTAATCACATCTAAATTATATGAATTTTATTAAAATCTAAACATATTAACAAGACTTGAAATTTTATTTATTATATTTAAAACTACTACTCAATAATTGTTGTGATGAAATTAACATTTCATGTTTATCCTAAGAGTTCTTAATACACTCAAATATCCATTACTTTTCCTGGCATTTTTAAAGACAGAAATAATACTTGGTCTGTTACATGATGTGAAAATTAGTTTCAGAGGTTCAATCCCATTGCACTATATGAGAATTACACATCTTATTCATTAACTTTATAAGCAACATAGTTGTGCTGTTGTACTATTGTACAAATCATTAAGTCTAACTAAGGTGAAGTGAAATGGCACAATGCATCCTTTTGGGGTATTTTCTCACTATCTACAAGACAGTGTTGCATAAATAAGACTGTGAAGTTTGAAACAGGATGGATAGGGAGGAAAAATATTTTAAACAGGAAAATAAAAGGCCAAAAACCACAGTTTATTATGCAATTTAGGTGGAAGTAACTGTTGGAGGAAAAATGTGTGTATCCTACAGTCAAACATAAGCAACTATTTTTAAAGAAGTCACAGACAAGGGCGCCTGGGTGGCCCAACCAGTTAAGTGCCGGATTCTTGTTTTCAGCTTAGGTCATGATCTCATGGTTTGTGAGTTTAAGCCTCGCATAGGGCTCTGCACTGAAAGTGCAGAGATTGCTTGGGATCCTCTCTCTCCACCTCTCTCTCTGCCCTTCCCTCCCCACATCGTGCACATGCATGCTCTCTCTCTCAAAAGAAAATAAATAAACTTAAAAAAAAGAAGTCACAGATAATTACATTTTTAAAATATTTATTTATTTTTGAGAGACAGAGAGACAGAGCATGAGACAGGGGGCGGGAGGACAGAGAGAGAAGGAGACACAGAATCCGAAGCAGGCTCCAGGCTCTCAGCAAGCTGTCAGGACAGAGCCCAATGCGGGGCTCAAACCCATGAACTGTGAGATCATGACCTGAGCCAAAGTCAGATGTCCAAATGACTGAGCCACCCAGGTGCCCCAACAGTTTTAACTCACCATCTAGACTTCTGCTACTACCTACCAGGGATAATAATCATCAGGTACTCAGAAAACAGTAATAAAATGTTTTAAGTTTGCTCCAGGAGGAAGAAAAAAGTAACTGTTTGGCATATAGTCTTCCAAAATACTTTTAAAAGTTCACGCCAATACACACCCACCCACACATATTCTAAAAGATTTAACACATAACCTAGAATATCTCTGGCTAGAGAAGGGCTAAAATAATTGAGATGACCTTGGCCTGATTTCTAAGGGTATCTTTAACTTCAATTATTAGTAGTATTTTTCACATTCTTTTTATACTTAGTTATCTAAGTACTATCTTCCTGTTGCAGGAATGCCACTATAGTCATCTATTCTTCAGCTCATTCTCCACCACTGACTATCATAGCAGATTCTTGGTTTCTCTTTGACTATACTATAAACTTTCATTGTGTACTTTCTTCTGCAAGGAATTAACCACAGTACTTCATTTATTACAGTCGTTAATTCATCAACAATTACGAAACTGGGTACCTTTTTATATGCTATTTCGCTCGTTTCACAGATGAAGAATCTAAGGGTCAGAGAAGTTAAGGCACCTGTCTGAAGTCATACAGTAACACAATACAGGCTGGCCTCACACCAGTGTCTCGGTCTTTAAGCACTCCACCATATCATCTCAGAAGGTCACTGCGGACCATATAACATTTAACTTGGGAAACTAGAATGTACCAAGCTTATGACACACACGTATCACCTTAGTTTCCTCCAACTTCTCTTGTAAGGGCATAGAACAGAGTTCTCGGTGACTTGTAAAGTGCTTGACTGAGAATGGACTACAATGTGATGTTCTCTCAAATCAAACTGATGAAAAAAAATGCACCAGCATTCATTTCAGCTGACTGCTCCGCCATGCCCTGACCGACCGGAATCCTAACTGTTCTCAGAGACCATGCCCTCTTGCCCCAGGCCCACACAAGTACTTTGAGTCCCGTAACCCTTCACTTCTGTTGAATTATGTACGCCACAGTACCTTAGAGACTAAACTTACATCACACTACATTGTAAATTCATCACATTACAATTTAATCATCATATAACCTTACAGCTAGGAGGAACCTCAGAAATCACTGAATCTGATGCTATCAATTTAGAGGTGAGAAAAAAATGGAATTCAGACTGTGTAAGTGACTTGATCAGAGTCTCTGTGACTCTGTAAATTCCATGAGTGATAAAATAAGAGAGAGAATTGTATATACCCCCCTGCCCTTAAAGTATCTATCCCTGGAGTCACAGCGAGGACACTGAATTCTACCAGAAGTCACAGAACCCTGTGCCCCCCGCTTTCTGTAAAGGGTAGGGCTTATCAAATTTAAAATATTCTTATCAGTAAAAGGACTCGGTCCTTAAGAACTTACTTCTGAAGTGAGAGATGAGGAAGCAGACAACTTACAGGAAGGACATATAATACTACACTAAGTTTGGACTTTGTTATATGTGCTTTACAGTAAGCTTTTCCTTTCTTATGAGGCCAGACAGAAAAGAATTTGCAAACTTCTAGAAAGCAGCAGCAGGCCTCTTAATCAGCCTTCCAAACAGGATAAATGCAAACTATGAATGCTTAAAAAAACCTATCCAGTGCTGAACACACCAGCATCTACATTTTTCCATATTACTGCAAGGTTAATGCTAAGGAGTTGCGTTTGCAAATTTTGAGACCACAGCCACATACCCATTAAAAGAACAAAGACTAGTCTTCTAACATCACCTGTCTTCAAGGATCAAAACAGTTCTGCTTAAATTTAAAGATAAAAAGCATCTCTATGAGAAGCCCACGCATGCAAATCAAAATCCAAAAAGAAACAGCAAAAGCCGAAAACTCGATAAAATTGGAAATCAGCTTTGATTCTGGTTATTCACACTCACCATTGTTTCCACCACAAGCCTCCCCGCTCCGCCTATTAAAAACCCTAGGTTGTTTCCATTCCAGGCCACAGTGCTCACTCACAACCTCACTGTTAAACGCCATGGTGTTGGATTTCCAATATTGAAGCTTTATATTAAAAAGCATTTTAAAAGGACCACGGGTGAGGCATTACAGGGCCCAGGGGTATTCCAATACCCTCAAAAGGAAAACCACCTCCTGGTAGGGAAGTCACTTTCATCACCCCAAGACCACTGAACCTCCAGTGGGAAAATGTGAGCTCATGTGGTTAATTATGGCTATTGCTGGCCACGAACCTCAGATGTCACTTTCTGTTGCCAATCACTTTAGCTAAAAAACCAAAAGGTTTAAGGTTTCCAGCATTCCAAGATCTAAAAGACTTTTTACCTGCCAAAGCCAAAACCTGGCTCTCCGGGGTGTGCTTTTCCAGTAAGCATTAATGACGTCCCTAACACCTAATGCAGAGCAGAGGTTTGTGTTCCTTATGCTGCTCTCAGGGTTAGAAAGGTTACAGATGATAGGCTTGCTGGGGAGAAGGAGTCGGAGGGGGAGTGGAAGGATTCAGAGAGAACAGGAATAAACTGTAGGAGTCAGGTGTGTGAAAAAGATCTTAATTTAAACGATGTTTTCAGGGGCTTAAAAACAAAACAAAAATCTGCAGTTGCCTCATAATCATTTCTGATTTGTTTGTCAAATGTAAGTCATTATTTAGAGCAGCAGTTTTGTGTAATTTTTGTGATAGTAAACACCATCAACCCACAATGGCCACGACAATAGTATAAATTGCTTCAGACGCCCCTTTAACTTATATGTTGGACAAACTATATTAATATTCAAATGCATCCAAGTACAATAAGTGATCTAAAAGCTCTTACCATCCTGCCTTCCCAATCACTGAGGCAGCTGATTTGTTAAGGAACCAAGCACTCACTGATCCAGACAGGACAAAATATTTAAGACTCTAATCACTGCCACAGCATCTATGGAATCATTCCATGTTCTCAATGAGACATGTTTGACATATGGTCTCTCCTTTCCAAGAAATCATGCCTGCATAAAGGAATACAGACACAGAAGGAAATCTGGGTCTCATTACCACAAAAGGCTCTCGTGTTATGGATTACTTAAAAACACACACAAACAATTTTTTTTTTAAACGAGAAATGTCTCAGTCAATGGAACTCAAGTGAATACCCTTCAGCAGACAACTTTCTCCCGTGGTGTCCAGGCCGCTTTGGCATACTCTAAACAGTAACTTACCCATTTAGAAAAGCACAATAAAGGATGGGCCACAACGGTAGAGTTTCCCAAACAGTGTCGACCCAGGCAATGTAAAGTCTATCCCAGCAAAGTATCACAAACATCACAGAAAAACCAGTTGGGAGTTCCTTATGAGAAAATAACCAAGAATGCAGCTGTCACAGGACACTAAAAAGTTGTCAGAAGTTTGGAAGAGGTTATTACTCAAAACAAGGACAAAAACAGCATCATGACAGGAATAATATGGACCTTAAAACGAGGCTCATCAGGAATGACTTTCGCTCTGCCACTGGCTAGTATGAGTCTTTGGAAAAATGAACTAATCTCTCTGAGCCTCAATTTTCTTGTCTTGGGAAAAAAAAAAAAAAACTGCGTGTAATTCTTTCCTTCACAGAAGGAATTCATTCTTACAGTTGTGAAAATTAAATAAACAAGAAGCACCATGCATGGCGTTCCATGTTGCCATATTTCTCTCCTTGCCCAATCTAAAATGTCCTCCTACCCTTCTCTTCCGAGGGGAACACTATTTCGTCTTTTAAGACACCTCGGGCACCATCTTCCCCATAAAGGCTTTCCTGATCCCCTCCTGATGGCACTATTTCCACCTCTTTGAATCTTGAATACCTGGTATAAACTTCAAAGTGCCTGACACAGAGTATGAAATCAATAAATATGTCTTGATGATTTTGATTTTAATGGCCCCACCTGGACTGAAAGCCCACTGAGGTAGGATCAATGTCCTACTCATCTTGGCATACTCTTAGCACCTGGCCCAGCAGGTGACACAACACCAGCCATTCAGTGAATTGAGTGTACGGAAGTGCCTTGCAGAATGCTAACATAAGATTTTAAAGTCCAACACTACCATATGTGCTTCTTAAAAGTTCTGATTGTGAGGTGTCACAGGGAGTGAACAGGGCCTTAGAGTAAAATTACACATTTGTTTCATTTTATCTCCCATTTCATTTTCAGCAAACTGCACTAAAAAGCTAAACTAATTACTTAAAGGCTAGGAAAAATATATTCAGCTTGTTGGACATGCTAAGAAGAGAGAGCTAACAAAAGCTGTGGAAAAACTAGGAAACAGAATACTTTATAGAAAACAAAAATAGAATCGAGAACTGATTACATCACCGGCTCTTGTCATCCGCCTTCTTAGAGCCCTTCAGGGTTTTCCCACTCTACCGAGAATAAAGCAAACTACTTCTGGTGGCCTCTAGGCCTTGGCTGACTTCTCCTACCTCCTCCGATGTAACTCTTCCTCCTGCTCACTACTCTCCAGTCACACAGGTCTGGTCTTTTCTGTCTTTCCTTCTTTCCCCCCCTACTTTCTTTCCTTCCCCTCCTCTCTCTCACAACCAATTACAATTACATTTATAGGAGTACCTTATATGAAAAGCTCTTTCAAATGGCATCTTATTCAGTCATCACAATAAATGAGAGTGTAGATATTACCTTTACAGGTAAAGAAATTAAGCTGAGAGATTATATGATGTGCCCCAAATACAGGTCTTTTTTCCCATACTCCCTACCCTGAATTTTTTTTTTCCAGATATATCAAGTTCTTTCCTCCATCATGAACTTTGTACTTGCTGCCCCCTCTTCGAGGAAAGCTCTTCCCCCCGACGTGGCAGAGTTGGATTCTTTCGGCCTTCAAATTTTCTGTTAAATGTTTTTCCTCAGAGAGGTCTTCTCTAACCGCTTTATCTAAAGTAGGTTCCCCTATTGTCTATAATAGCATATTCTTTTATTAAATACTTGTTATTTATTTTCTTATTTATTGGCTCTCTCCCTCAAAAGGTTGTACATTCCATGAAAGGAGAGAACATACTTGTTTCTTCTATCATTATATCCTCAAAGCCCAGCACAGTGCCTGGCATATAGGTGTGCTTAATTAGTACTTTTCCCAAAGAGTGAATGTTCTGTATCCCCAGAACCTGGCACAAGGCTCAAGGTACTCAAGAGGTTTGTTGAACGAATGAACAAATGAGGAAAAAGTTATGTTATGGCCTTCAGGACACCATAACTTTGCCTAAAATTAACACCAAAACACATCTGTATGACTTATGGAGATTAAAAGGAACATTTTGCAATGGAAACCAGACAAATCCGAGCTAGATCATTACCTAGCTTTGTGGTCGTGAGCAAGTCACTAGCTAAATAAATAGCTCATTTACATGCTATGAGATTATGCCACTTTCTTTATAGGTTTCTTTTGTTTTGTGAGGATTAAAGATAATGCAAATGTCATGCTTTTACAGATCAAACTTCTCAACAATAATATAAAACACGTAAGGACATGAATCAATATGTTCATAGTATCGATTAGGAAATCAAGTCAAAGCTAAGACGGTCTGCTCCAAATTACATGGTTTCTAGAAGGGAAACCAGGACTTTAACACAGGTTTTCCCATTCCTATTTTATCACTCATATCATGTCCCAACTACTTGCTGTACGGGTTGTTGCAAAGGACAAAATAGATAATAAATCAGTCTTAAATGTTAAAGGATCACAAATAACAACACTTTATCAGGAAATGGAGGAAGGTCCCAAACAAAACTTGTAATTCTGTCTTCTTGAATAACTTCTTCCCATATACATAATATGCTACCTTTGGGAATAATCTATAAAGCTATTTAATAGGCCTCAAAGCACTGTATAGCCTAGGGGAAAAGAACCCACTTTGCTAACGATAAAAAAAAAATCTACCAAAATTTCAAATAAGAGAAGTTCTTTTTTCTTGGCTTACTGCTAAAGAGATTAGGAAAATTAAAATACTTTAAAATATAGCAATTACTATGAATCATAGTCTATAATGTTTCTAATGTAACTTTTTCTTAGTTCAAAGAGGACAGAAATGACAGTATAAAAGTCGAGCCTGTGGTAGTGGCAATGTCACAAAATTAAATTTTCAAAGACTTTTCACATTACGAGACATATGACTTTCTACATAATAGAACAGATAAATGTTGGTTGTTCTTCTGCTCCCAACCACATACAAAATTTTCATAAAAATCAAACCAAAAGGATAGAGAGGTTGTTATTTTTAACTATTTGTTATTCTTAAACTATTTTCTTTTCAAATTCAAATATACAACTTTGAATATATTTCAAAATTCAAATATACAACTTTGAATATACAACTTGAAATATATTTCTTTTCAATTTCAAATATACAACTCAATTTTTCCCCCATGATTAGAACTAAATATTCTCTTAAGTCTCCCATTAGAGAATCCGTCTCTAGGTACTTCCATTTGGGAAGAGGCAGAAGGTCCAAAAACCCTCTGCTAGGCAACCAACACTTCAAGATATTTGTTTTCCTCTGAAACATTCCCATACATTATATACACCAAATCTTTAGATGTAAAAAGAACTAAAATACCTTGGAAGTCCTCAGAATTGGGCAACTTGACACCACATACAAAGTAATCCTTATGCTCATTCTGTGAATACAACCAAAGAATGAAATTAATTCTTTTTCTGTTTAAAGCAAAGAAACCCTAAGTTAAATCTCAGAGAATTCAGCAGGTCAGTGTTAAAGAAAATACTGTCCTAGACACAAAGTATTATCATAATTGTTGAAGCTGGATGATGAGTACATAATGATTCATTATACTATCATCTATATTTTCTATAATATAAACATTTAAAACATCATGTCCAAGCAAAAAGCCACGTAAAATTTTTTTTACAACAAAAATATCTCCTCACCAATCCATAGTTTTAAATGAAGATTTTCAAATGGAATTAACAAGATTCTGTAAGCAACCCAAAATTCTATTAGCTTTCCTCTCAGAAAATGAGTCTTTTAAGTTTCTTTTCATTACAAAGAAAATAAAACCATCAAATTTAGCAATTTGGCTCTCTAAAAAAGAATTCTCATCTTTCTAATTTTATTGAAGTTTTCCTTTTTACATTTACTCTAAAGAACTGGATTAAAAAACATAACCTCCTAACAGTCACCCCAGGAATTTCCTAAGTAGTACTAACAAATGCAAATTACTTACCAGGTATATTTTTAAAGCAATACACATGCATCTGCATGTATGTGTCAGAAATGTGGGGCCCTGGGGGGGCACATTCCATTAAGCATCTGACTCATGATTTCGGCTCAGGTCACAATCTCATGGTTAGTAGGATTGAACCCTGTGTCAATGGCTGTGTGCCGATAGCATAGAGCTACTTGGGATTCTCTCTCTCCTTTTCTCTCTGCTCTACCCTGCCTCATGCTCTCAATTTCTCTCTCTCAAAATAAATAAATAAACATAAGAAAGGAAGGAAGGAAGGAAGGAAGGAAGGAAGGAAGGAAGGAAGAATTCTCAGTTGATAATCTGGCTCAGTAAAAAAGATCCTGAGGAAACCAGAAATTATTTGGCATTCTTTCAGAAGATGCATGCATTCCAACACCAAACTGATATAAAAAATCAAATGGTGGAACTGAATGCCAACTCATCTAAATCTATTTTTAAACTAGGTATTAGCTTCTGAATGATTCACGACAAAGTATATGATTAAGACTAGAACAATGAATTTTTTCATTAAGAGGAAATTTCAATCAGAAACCATCTTAAAAATTTTTTTTTCCAGAAAATTTGAAACTTACCAAATCAATAGGGTAAATGTAGGAAAGCTCAGACAGTAATTGCCTGCAACGAATTGTCAACTGAGCATTAGTCTTCAGAAAGAGTTCTCTGATAAGGAAAGATAAAAAGCATATTCGTTAAAAAAATGTTTTCATGCTTTCTAATATTTTTCTCCACAAAACTGATGCAGAGGAAGATTAAATGGCCTGAAGTAGGCCCAGAAACTCAGAAGTAGAGTCAAGAATAATAGCTAACGTGAATCCTGACCTATCTGTAAATAGTATAAAATCAAGATAACTGTATACTGAGGCCTACTGTGTGTGTCAGGCACCATGCTAAGAGACGGAAAGGGTACAAATAATCATTGACTGTGCACCTACCACTATATGCCAAGAGCTTCACAAATAGCTTTATTTAACTATTAGAATAATTCTATTAGGTTCATATTATTATACCCATTTTACAAACAAGGATACAAAATTTAGAGAGGCTCAGTAAGAAGACCAAGGTCTCATTTAATCCAGCGCCAATCTGATTTCACCATAAAGAAAATGTCTTTATGGTGTTCTCTTTAAAAAGTATTCTATTTTTCACTCATAGCTACCTCAAAAAATAAGTTTCTGACATACTAGGAAAATAATACAATAAAAGGAACAAACAATAAGCTGTGGCATGAGATAATACAGCTCTTCTCCTGAACTAAAGAAATAAGACCATGAGATAAAATACCTATAGAATAGATTACCTGCTCAATTGTGCTAACGACTTAAAAAATAAAAAGAGAAATTCAGCAAAACTGCAGGTCAAAGTAGAATGTAAAGGTAGTAGTATAACACAAAGAGCATTAAAGACTTAAAGGGATCTAGTCCTTCTTTCCTGGTGAGCTGGTCAATATAACTTCCCAGAGCCTTGCCTTCCTATCTGCAAATTGAGAGGATTAGACCAGATGATCTCCACGGTTCTTTCCAGGTCTAACATTCTTGAATGCTCAACTGCTAAGGTTTCTTGAAGAAAAATGTAGGATGAGATGACTTTCCAGAAAAAGTGAGTAAACATGAGCAAAAGAACAGAGGTGGCATCAAATTAAGCATGTGCTGGAAAAAAATAAAGAGAAAAACTATTAGCACCTGTGAAATGAATGTTGTGGAGCAACTGAAATGAACTACAGTTGTATACTGTCAATTTGTTGAAGGTTATTTGAAAGTTAAGCAAAACAATCACCATGATTTCTTAAAAGGAGAAAAAATATGGTAAAAATAGTATTTTAAGAGGAGAGGTCTCATAAACAACATGGAGGATGAACTGGAAAAACGGAGAGACTGATGCTAGAAAGACAAGCTAGGAGCTGTGGAGGTAATCCAAATGGACAAACACCAAGCACCAGTAAGTCTAAAGAAATGACCAAAGAAAAACCTTAAGCTATACTACATGTGGAAGACTGGAAGAGGAGTAGATTCAAACACTAAGTCATGGTGCTGTGCCCTTAAAAACTAGAAGAATAGTGACATTTGGGTGGCTCAGTCAGTTAAGCATCTGACTCCTGATTGCAGCTCAGGTCATGCATGATCTCACGGTTCATCAGTTAGTTCAAGCCCCATGTGGGGGATCTGTTCTGAAAGCACAGAACCTGCTTGGGATTCTCTCCCTCTCTCTCTCTCTGCTCCTCCCCTGCTCATGTTCTCTCTCTCTCTCTCTGAAAAATAAACATGCACTAGATAAGTAAAATATGCACTAGAAAATCAACGTTCACGTTTTTTATTATGACTATATGATAGGAGCTCTGGTAACTACTTTTAGCATGTATATGATGCTCAGTAGTGCCTCATAAATATTTGTTGAATAAATGAATGTGGCACTGATGTGTGTGGAGTATAAATTAACATCAGCAGCTTTTAAAGAATGCTGCTTTTCTAAAGCCTATTCTCAAAGTAAGCTCAACACTCTGAACCATTATTCTCAGTGTTGCATTTACCTTTTCGCAGTACACTCCTTCCTCAGTTCATTCAGGGATTCCTTCTGGAGTTGAAGCTTGAGGTGCTCAGTTGAAAATGCACTTCCTAGAGAGAGATGAAGGGAGACAATTCCAGATATAACACTGCAGACAGAACTGCTCAATCACAACCAAACAGGCAGAGCCAATCCCCCAACTATGAGACAGCAATAGAGTTTGGAGGCAAAGTAAACTGGGGAGAGAGGTCTTCTGGGGGGATTAACTAGAAAAAACTTCTCTACTTGTTCAATTTTGACACAAGTCCATTCTCTGGCAGGAGTCAAAGAGTAAGAGTCTCTGCCTCCAGATTTCTGGATTGCTGACCAAGGAACACTGATGAGATTTCAAAATTCACACAACTTCATTTTAAAAGGAAAGTGGCGGGGCGCCTGGGTGGCTCAGTCAGTTGAGCATCTGACTTCGGCTCAGGTCATGATCTCACAGATCATGGGTTCAAGCCCCGCATTGGGCTCTGTGCTGACAGCTCAGAGCCTGGAGCCTGCTTTGGTTCTGTGTCTCCTTCTCTCTCTGCCCTTCCCCTGCTCTCTTTCTCTCTCTGTCTTTCTCCTTCAAAAATAAATACACTTTTAAAAATTAAATAATAAATAAATAAATAAATAAATAAATAAAAGGAAAGTGGCCATGGCCTCTGGTGTTAATGCTTATTCACTAAAGGTCTATCGGCTGTAATACCCAGACCTCTCTGGAGGGGGACGCTTAGACTGGGGGAGGCTATGCACGTGTGAGAGTTGGGGGTATATGGGAAATCTCTGCAACTTCAGCTAAGTTCTGCTATGACTCTAAAAACTGCTCTAATAAATGACGTTTATTATTTTTTAAAGTGGTTAATTTCTTCTCACCCACAAATGCTATACATTTCTGAAAGTATAAAAAGTAGAAAAGGAAAAATTACCTGCATTTTGACTACTATAGTATAGTTCATAAATATAAGTAGTTTTAGCTACAATCAGTGTGCAGGAAATGTATATTCTGATTTTTCCATATTATGTCATAAGCATTTTTACATGTTGACAGATAGTCTAAGTTATAACGTTTAATGGCTGTGTAAAATTCAACTCCGTGGATGTGAATTATATGAATATTCCACATTTTAACTGATACCCCAAACCCCAATCCCATTACAGAACATTTAATTTCCTTTAAATGTTTGCTTTAGCATTACACAGAGATTAGTATTTGTGTTTATATGCCTGATTGTGTTATTTATATCAAGTTCTGGAACCTCCATTTCCATTTATGTGTTCATAAAATCCTTTTACATCTTCCTACTCTAAGAAATGAGAGCATCTTCTGTTCTTGACAATCCGGACGCGATAGCACCAGAAATACTGAAGCAGAGAAAAACAACCTGAGATCTAGACACACTAATCTCTAGATCTTACAAAGGGGTTTAGTTTCATGAACTACGATCCAACAGGAAAAGGGGTCCTTAACAATTCTGCACCTCTCCTGCAGGAAGGAGCATGCAGTGTACATTATCGAACATAATACAGTTTAGACCTTAGGACAAAATTCACCAACCAAAGTTATTTTATCAACATAGTTCTAAGTATCCTTTTCTTCTCTCACACCTGTACTTAAATGATCAATAGGTTGGTAACTTTCCCCCCCAAAATAGAACATAATCAAGGAACACCACTCATCTCCTTTAGTCCCAGTACAATTCCTACTGAAACCTTAATTCTCAATGATTACAGATGATATTCAGATTGACAACCTCCACCCCCCACCCCAGGTATGTGTTGAACCAAATATTTGAAAATTTCCAGATTTATCTATTAGTGATTTCTAGTTTATTTCTTTTAGTCAGAGACCATACTTTACATTATTCTGATTCTTTTTTATTTGTTTTATGATAGCAACTATGGCCTAATGGAATGTTCCATGTGCACATGAAAATAAAAGGTATATTCTGATGGTGTGCAGTAGGGTGGTCTGTTGTTAATCAGGGCAAGTTAGTTAATAGTGTTAAGGTCTTTATCCTTACTGATTGTCTCTCCACTTGTTCTATGAATTACTGAGAGATGAGTGTTGCAGTTTCCAGTTTTAATTACAGATTTGGCTATTTCTTCTTCCAATTTTATCAGCTTTTACTATAAATACACACACACACACTCATACAGATATATGTGTGTGTGTGTGTGTCTGTATATATACATGTTAATATATATATAGTATACACACACACACACACACACACACAAATAGTGAAGCTCTATTATGTTCATACATAGTTAGAATTGTCATATCTTTTTGTTGACCTCTCTACTATAATGTAAAAATCTGTCTTTATCACAGGTAATATTCACTGTTCTGAAATCTCCTTTTCTAATATAATGTAGCCACTCTGGCCTTCTTTTCATTTGTATCTGCATGGTGTACTATTTCCATTCTTTTACCTTCAATCAATCTATCTACCCTTATATTAAAAGTGGGTTTCTTACAGATAGCATTTAGTTGGGTTTTTTAAATGTAAATTAATCTGAACAATCCCCATTTTTTAAGTGAGGTATTTTGATTGCTTATACTTAGTATAATCACTGACATTTAGATTAAAATATACCATTTGGCTATTATTTCCTCTATATTCTACCTATTCTTTGTTCTTTTATCCCTCTTTTTTTATGCTTTTGGACTGAGTATTTTTTATAATTCTTTCTTCACTATTGGCTTAGTCTTATCTCCATTTAAAATTTGTAGTGGTTGCCCCAGAATTTACGGTGTGTAACTTCAAAAAATAAGTCTACCTTCAAATATTATTATACTACTTCATGTAGAGTATAAAATCCTGAAAATATTATACTCCCAATTCTTCCTTTCCCCACTCTTCAAATTCTTCACACCTTTTACTTTATGACTATTATAAACCCCAAAACACTGCTATTTTTGCATTAGAAAATAAACTATATTTTATAGTAGCTAAAAATATGGAAAAATGTCTTCATATATAATATTTTCAACCATTTCTAGAGCTCTCATTTTTTGTGTGTAGAGCCAAGTTTCTGTCTGGTATCATTTTCCTTCCACAGAAGAAATTCTTTTAACATTTCCTAAAATGTAGGACTGGTGGTAATGAACTGTCTTAGTTTTGTGTCAAAGAGTCTCTTTGCATGACAGTTTAGGTAATTTGTATTGATCTATATTCAAAGTCGCTCATTCTTTTCTCAGTTGTGTCAAATCTACTGGAGAGTCTGTCAATGGCATTCTTCATCTCTCTTACCATGTTCTTTATTTATAGCTTTCCATTAGACTGTTTCTTAGAGTTTCCATCTCTCAGCTGAAATTTACCATCTATTCATGCTCGTTATCCACCTTTCTACAAAAGCCTGAAGCCCATTAATTATAGTTATTTTAAATTCTCTCTCTGATATTCCCAACATCTGAGTCATTGCTGAGTTTTTTCTTCTTTTGAGTTAACTTCTTTTCTTGACAACATTTTGTTGGTGTTGGTGGGAAGGGAAGGGATAACAATGCGTTTTTGCTTTGTTTTTGCTTTTCTTTGTTTCAAAAATGTTGATTGAATGCTCAACATCATGTGCAACAGAGAGCATGGGACAACAGAGAAAGAAAAGGACATGCCTCTTCTACTGTTAATTTGGGGGCTGAGTCAATACAATCAGGAACGAAGCTGGGTTTGGGTTTTGTTGCTTCCATTTTGTTGCTACCTTCAGCGTGCCACATTCTTCAAATTTCCTCTAGCTTCTCCTTTTTATTTTTTATTTATTTATTGAGAAACAGAGAGACAGAGCATGAGCATGGGAGGGGCAGATAGAGGGGGAGACACAGTATCCAAAGCAGGCTTCAGGCTCTGAGTTGTCAGCACAGAGCCTGATGCAGGGCTCAAACCCACAGCGGTGAGATCATGACCTGAGCTGAAGTCGGATGCTCAACTGAGTGAGCCTCCCGGGCGCCCCTAACTTCTCCTTTTTAGAGTGGTGATTTGCTAGCTGTTTTTTCTCAATGAACTTGTTCCACCCTCAGATTTAGGGGAACAAGTTCTGCCCTATGAACCTGCACCTTAGTTAAGAGTGACTCACTATGCTCTTGCCGCTCCTCAAGTGGTACATGAAGGTGGCTTGTTATTCATGCTTTCTGTCCTGGTTGGGGAGGGGAGGAGAATTTCCCTCTTACCTTGTTTGAGCTAAGCAGTTGCTGTGCCCCTAGATATCAGGGTAGGGCTTTCTCTCAGTGACACTTGACCTCCTAGGGGAGGAAGTTTCCAATAGTCCAGGGCCAACACTGTTTCTGCCCCACCCCTTATCATAAAGCTGTTTTCTTTTTCTTCTTTCAGTCCTTGACTTCTGTCCTAGGGGCTGTAGGGCTTGCAGCTCTTCCTCCCAAGGCTTAAAGCTTTTTTTTCTTAAAGAAGAGTTATACTTTCTAACAACAGCATCCACCCCCCACCCCACCAAGGGAGGCTTTCTACATTTTCTACCCTGTCTTCAATCTTTCTTGTAACTATCCAGTGTAGGTCCAGACAGAATAAACTGCAAGGAGGTGTGAACTGCCTTACAGATGCTATAGTCTTATAATAGAGCACACGTAGTGGTCAGCAATTTGTTAAACATTGTAGTTGAATTATCTTACCTTCTTAGACAGTGGCCCAACTTCCTCCCATGCTCTGCCACTGGTGATTCATTCCTCACACCCTGTCTCTTTTTGGACATGCCCATCTTTTCTTACACTATCAGACTACTTGGCTGCCCTGTAACCTTAATTCTCCAGATGCAAGAAAAGTTATGATTTTATACATTATTCAGATTTTCTCTTGTTGTTAGGGTAGATGTGAAGTTCTTTCTGCCTTTCTACATCCTCGGCAGAGGGTGGAAGTCAAATCTGATGATACTAATTTGATTTTTTTTTAAGTTTTTCTCTATTCTATGTATTTTCTGCTCCTTTGGGGTCAGCTATTTCATTCAACTTGGACTTGTTTATACTGTTTTCTTCAAATATCTGATGACCCTTGGTTTTCCCTTCAAATCCCTAAATAAGTGATTGGAATGATTAGTATAGGCAACTAGCATACATTTCCTTTGAAGCTATAAAGATTTATTTATATGAAAGGCATTATTATTGACTGCCAGCTCAGTGTAAGCGGGTAGGTCCTGTTGACAGTTAGGCTTTTCTTCAGAGCATATATGCTATGCTGGGAGAAGGTAGTACCTTTACATTTAAACCACAACAACTATCAAGTAAGGAGAACTTTTCTTTGAGATTGGTTTACTCTAGGGCATTTCACTTCTAAGTAGAGCTGTCTTTCATGTTTTCCCTCTAGATCTATTGTAAAAGTCCACAGTCAGGCTCTGTTCCACCTTTCTATGCCAAACCCTTGTACCATGGAACCTAACCAGGTCAAGAATCCATTATGCTTAGAAAGCAGCAGGAGCAAGCATTACAGGAAGTTAGTCCAAATTCACAGAGAAGAGAAAATAGGTCAGGAGGCCCAGCTATCCTAATTATTGCTCCATCGCTCCTATTTCTGTACTTGGAAACTCTAAGTTGAGGTCTCTGAGAGCTGTACCAGACACTCTCACATCAGCCTTTTCCATTTGTGTTCTAGGTTGTAGTTTTTCTCTACTCTAGCTTTTGAATCAAAACAATCCGATCTATATGCTGTGTCTTCAAGAATTGTGTCAAAATCTTCGCTATTCCAATGGTACCCTCTCTTACCTTTACTACCACCACTGTATCTTTACTATCGTATCAGTGGGTCATTGAGAAGGAGGGAAAGTAAATGAATGTGTTTAGTTTACCATATTCAAAAATTGTATTCTGGAATGTTTGCTCCTGTTCATTTATACATTAATGGTCCACTCTGTTAAGAAGATGGCCCCTGTGTTCAGCAAGAACTCAGGTCAGACACTTTAATTTTAATAACCAAATGTCAATGCTGTCTCCTATAAATCTAAAATGTAAAGAATATGAATCTTGCTTCCATCAACAAAACAAAACACAGACTCCTTGGGCTTTCTCACCAGAGAGTTTGGTCTCAGACTGGATAATGGCCAGCTCCTATCAAAATTACAGTTAAAACCAATAAACTGTCATTCTTCTGGGTTTTCTATATCATGTCAGATGACCAAAAAGCAATATACTTGAACTATTTTAGTTTCCTTCCCTGCAGAAATGCCTTTTTTGAACTGTGATTTATGATACTGCCCTTCTCAAGGGTTAATAGATATTTCTTGCTGTAACTTTTGCAAAATTGCAATGACTATATTTCATTATGATATTTAATACATTGCACATTCTTCCCAGAATTTAGTGCCAACAAATTGTTTTCCCCCTAAAGAATGAATCTACTTCCTTATAACATGTAATGGGAAGCACTTGATTCCTTTCATAATTCTACACAATTGGCTTGATGGTTAACCATGTCTGAGCTAATTTTTGTGCTTCAATACCATAGGCAGATCGTATGGGAAGCAGTGTACTATATTGGAAAGTCCATGTCCTTAGGAATCAGAAAGATTTGGGCTAAAATCCTGCCTGTGCTACTTTCAGGACTCTAAACAAGTCTCAACTTGAGTCTCATCTCTTAGTCTCAACTCTGAGTTTCATCTTTCTCATTTGTAAAATGGGGATAATTTCACTTTTGTTCAACATTTGCATTCTCTCAACCTGCCCCTATGAAGCTCTAAGTGGATAGAGAAATGTATATAGTCAGTCTGATTGATTTTGCTTTTTTTAAAAGTTTTTTTTAACATTACTCATTTTGGGGGGAGAGAGAGAGAGAAAGAGAGTGAGCGAGTGAGCAGGGGAGGGTCAGAGAGAGAGGGAGACACAGAATCCAAAGCAGGCTCCAGGCTCTGCGCTGTCAGCACAGAGCCCAATGCAGGGCTCGATCTCATGGACCACGAGATCATGACCTGAGCTGAAGTCAGATGCTTAACTGACCTAGCCACCCAGGTGTCCCGATTTTGCTCTAAAAATACAAGCACAGAGCACAAACAGGCACACCGTCCATCAATCCTACTCCAGTTCCCTCATTAGTTTGCTTCCCACTCTTGGAGCTGAGTACTCCACACATTCCCCTCAATTGTCAAACCTCTTTTTACTAGAATATAATTGCCCCACCTTGTACTACCCTGAAAAAACCGGATCCCTTCACAGTCCTACCCACTATCTAATATGTAAACTCACCTGCCCCTGTGCCATTTTCTTAGCCTTCTCCTCCTGTTCAGTGGATAAGGCAAATAGCTTCATTTATATAAACTCTGAATTCCTTCTCATTCCAACCCATGTCACACTAGTCTCTTCCTAACAAATTACATTCCAGCCACAGTGGCCTCTTCTCTGCTTCACAGTCTAAGCCCTTTCTGTGTCCAGGCCTTTTTATTTGCTGTTCCCTCTGTTTTTCCAGCAATTCTTATCTTCAAGACTGAGCTCCTCAGGCAAACATTTTCTAAGCAATCTCTGTAAAAAATGGTCTCCCACAGTTATCTTATATCACCACAGCTTGTTTCTAGTACTTCTCACAACCTGATATTTATTTTACTTGCTGGTTTCTCGTTGACTGTCTTACCCACTAGGTAAGTACCCAAAATTGAAAGTCTTAATTAATTCTTCCTTTTTCTCTTTACCCCAGTATCTACTTTTCCTCCAGGATTTGTCTTTGTTTAATTATCTGGCCAGTTGTCAAAACTAGAAATTGGAAACCATCCTAAATCTTTCTCTCCCTCTCTCCTGCAACTCACCAAACCATTAACAGTAGAGTCTATCATTGAAATATTTCTTGAATCTATGTTCTCTCCTCCCTTTACATTCCCAGTCTGTTTCAATTTTAATCATGGATTGCTTATATTACTGTAATAACTCCCTAACAGTACTCTATCCCCAGCTCTTCAAAGAGAACTTTCTAAAACACATACCTAATCCCCATTCTGTACTGCAGTCATCAATACAGTCTTGTCTACTTTCTGTCTTTGAGAAATTCGCTTATTTCAGTACATCTCTAGACCTTTCCACAAAAGCTTCCTCTATGATTAGGTTATTCTTTACCTCTCCTGCCTCTCCTATGGACCATTACTTAAATGCATCCTTAGTTGTAGCTTTACTGGAATTTCCTGCAATTCTCTAATCTATTTCCATGCTTCTGTATAAACTGTTGCCTCTATCTGGAAAGTCTTTCCTTCTCCCCCAATCTTCTTCTCTCCCAAGCCATCAGGCATTTTTCTAGACTCAGCCCAAGTGTCACCTTCTTTACCTGGTGTTGATTTTCAGATACTCATCGTCTGTGCTCCTATAACACCTTCTCGATATCTCTGTTATATATTTATCACACCAGTCATTATGTTTCTAACATCTTACACAGTGCTGGGTAAGTTGTCAGTGTTCCATAAATGATACGTAACAGACTTGATGAAGGTGCACGTGCACACACACAAGCTTGATGTTCTTCCCATTTCCTTTACACATCTTCTGATCTCTTCTCATTTCTGTGTTGAACTATCTAACTATAAACATATTTTTTTTTGTAAATGCCACTTTCAGTGCTTTTTGGAAGTGGAGAAAAAAATGATAACAAGATAAAATTAAATTCTGTCAGGTGGCTTATTTCTGCATATCTATACCTTCCATTGCAAGAGGGAGATTAAAATATGATAGTTTACCTTTCCTACCATCAAGACATTACAGGAATAAATCATTACAAATGAAAAAACAGAATCATTCTGAAAAGAAAATCTGAGGTTTACTCAGCACCCACATTTGTCCCCCCCTGCTAAGCTGTCTGTTCTCACATGTTGCATACAATGTCAACAGTTAAAAGTAAAGAAACTTTAGCATAAACCCCAAGGAAAAACTGTCCTAAGTTCAGAAATTTTTGAAAGGCAGATATTAATAATTTTTAAGGAAGTCTGTTTAGGAATTTCTGTCAGATGGCTATAAAAAAATCAGAACACATACACAGGCTAATAAAATTTCAATTCCGCCATCATTTCAAATAAACATATCTTGAATTATAAAATTTGTACAGTAATTTTTCTATTTGTGATCTTATGATATAAGAGAAGAAAATTGTTACATAATGCTTAACAATGTCTTTATAATTTCAAATAGAATTCTATGACCTTTTTGGGGCACCCGGGTGGCTCAGTGGGTTAAGCATCCAAATTCAACTCAGGTCATGATCTAATGATTTGGGAGTTCCAGCACCACATTGGGTTCTTTGCTGACAGTATGGAGCCTGCTTGGGATTCTCTCTCTCCCTCTCTCTCTGCCCCTACCCCACTTGCTCTCTCTGTCTTTAATGAATAAACAAACAAACTTAAAAAAAAAAGAAATCTATGACTTTTTAATAGAAACTAAGGCACCACTTTAAACATACTGTGTGATGATTCTTTTATGAGAAAAGAACACAATAATTTACTGACCAAACAGAAGCTAATGAAATAGAACTAGATACATAGTTCATCTTACTCAAATTTATTACAAAATGACAATAAGGAATGATCATAATTGATGGGAACTTCATACAAAATATTTCTTATTTTGGCAATAAAGGATCAAAATTTTCTATTTACTGAAATTACCAAGAGGATTTTTTCCCCTTAAATCTAAGCAATGAAATCTGACATAGTTGACTTCTATATACGATGTCGTTAAAAGAATGTTGTTACTCTTGCTTACCAAAATGAAGTGAGGACCTTTAAATGGAAGTTCCCACCACATGGTTTTCCAGTTAACAAACAATATCTACAGACACGGTGGGCTCCCAGAATCTTTCTCTCTCTTTCTCTCTCTCTTTTTTCTACTTTTCATTGCTGAGAAATCTATTGCTAGCATCAAACTTTGAAAACTAAGATTCATAAAATGGTGAACAGATTTCCACCCTTTTTGCCAATCATATCCTTCTGAGAGAACTAGAATTTTAGAGCTGTAAGAAATCTGGACTGTATAATTCAAAATTTTTTGTTTGTGAGGACAAACTGAGAGAATGGCAGGTCTTTAATTCAAATCTCTTAATTAAAATGCGACCAAATCAAAAACATCTTTGGGAAAAATTCACTTCACCCATAGGATAATTAAACAGAATCTAGCAGAACAAAGTTCTTCATCTAATAGTCCACAGGCCAATGGAAAACTAGCAAACCATCAGTCAATTTATGTGACCATCAGAAACATATTAGAGAAAGCAACGATATTTTGTTGGAAAATGGAAACAAGTGGTATTGGAAAGTGGAAACAAGACAGGTGTTGGAGTCAGAGATTCCTAAATTTGTATTTGCACCTGTTACTTATTTGTGAGAAATGTCTCTGAGCCCCAATTTTTCACATTTGGAAAAAGGGGGTAAAATAATTACCTCTTAGGACTATTTTAAGAATTAAATGATATATCGTAAGTGAAATATTTGGCATGTTACAGGATTTCAATAACAGTTACGTGTTGGGGGCACCTGAGTGGCTCAGTCGGTTAAGTGTTCCACTCTAGAGTTCAGCTCAGGTCATGATCTCACAGTTTGTGAGTTTGAGCCCCACATCAGGCTCCATGCGTGGAGCCTACTTGGGTCTCTCTCTCTTTCTCTCTCTCTCTCTCTCTCCTATTCTCTGTCTCTCTCTCCCTCTCTCCCACTCTCTGCCCTTCCCCAGTTCATTTTCTCTCTTTCTTTCTCAAAGCAAATAAACTTTAAAAAACAGGTTAACTTCTGTATAGGATTTATGTAGGATTCGAATGAATGTATTTTGCAAGGTTGTAGATAATATGGAATAGAGACAAAAGCACAAAATTTAAAGACAAAAGGTCTGGGTCCACATCCCAGCTTTGCTCCTAACTATCTGTTCATACCTGCCCAAGCCACTTATCATCTCAGTAGCTCATATGCAAAATGAAGATAACAATATGTGCCATATTTAGTTCTCAGGGATACGTCAAAAATTGAATACGATTATCTTTATGCAAGCACTTTCTAAAGTACTACATATACATTACTGTTATCATCAAGAAAACTAACTGCATTAAAAAGTAGCTTCTTCCTGGCACATCTGAGTGGCTCAGTTGGTTAAGTGTCCGACTTCAGCTTAGGCTGTGATCTCATGGTTCACAAGTTCAGGCCCTGTGTCAGGCTCTGTGCTGACAGCTCAAAGCCTGGAGCCTGCTTTGGATTCTGTGTGTCCCTCGCCCGCTTGCACCCTGTCTCTCTCTCTCAAATTAAATAAACATTAAAAAAATTATTTTTTAAGTACCTTCTTCCTACAAAGCTTAGGGAACTCGGCTTTTATAAAGTTAATATGACCCCCCAGGCACCACTGAAGAGTTCCTAGATTTTATCAACATTTATAAAATGTGTTTCGGCTGTGCTAAACACATTTCCTTAAGGCCAATGTTTCATACCATTTTCTAAACCAAATTTCAAGCAAACTAAATTATATAGTGTTGCTTCTCAAAGACTTGGGGGTTGAGTTAGGGCAACAGATCCTGTAAACCAACATATAATTAATTAATAGGAAGGTTGTTTGGTTTGAGACACTAATGAGGGGAAATCTGTTTTATATTAACAGCATAAGTTAAACTACTAGTATCTGCCAACAATGGAAATGCATATATTAATAAACATTAATACTGAAAAGATCAGCTCATGGCCCAGCTGGAAGCTGCTATAGGAAAGTTGAGAACCACTGCCTTTGAGGTGTGGGAAGGGGAAACTCATAGGTGTGGGGTAATGAGGCCCCTCAGAGCACGTGGCCACTCAGCAAGTCAGTAGCATGGATAGAGATGATCTCTCTGCTTCTTCCCAGTAAATCATTCTGATGCAATAAATTTTTATAAACAAAAATATAAAATATATAATAGGCACCTGGTTTTTCCCAAATGTTTACAGAAATTCATCCCTGTGGCACTATTATGAGCTGCTACCCTTACTGTATACATGTGTAAAAAGATACAGAAGTTAACTCATTCCTTTATGATAATTGAGAAGAACCAGTAGCAAAGATTAAATATCATAGATTACTGACTTTGTATCCTAACTGAGCCCTTGGGCTGAGAACCAAGTGCCTGAATAAGTACCACATTCCAAAGAGAAGTTATAATAAGGAAGATGCCACTAGTAATACTCATATTAACAAATCACTTCACAAATGGCTAGCAAACATGCTCAAGCAGAGCTGCAAGCACAGGTAACAAGTACATTTTTACCCTTCATGTTACCAATACCAGTGACACACGTACATGTAAATATTTTAATTTGGCTCAAGAATCATTAAACAGTACATTCAATGTAGGTATACGAGACTATATAGTTCAACACAAATGTTCTTTCAACAGACAAGAAAAAGTGTGTTGTTGGTTACCTGGCACCATCACTATGAAGAACAGGGGCCCCAGTAGAACAAGGTCTGCTGATCTATAAATCTGGTTATCTATATCTAGCCAACCCTTCTTTCCAACCACTCCACTGCTGACCACCACAGTCTATGAGATACCCAATGGCATAAAAGCAGCACACTTTCTCCTGCTTATATTTGAGACCAAAGTGTCAGTGTTAGATCCTAAAAATTCTAAGATTTCAATGACTCTAAGAGTTCAGAAAAATATTTATCTAAAATATGTATAAAAGGGAGAAAAGCTCCTGAAGTACAAAGTCGATGTTAAGGATTAATAATTCTGACCCATCTTGGGAAATATATAGTTAACTTTGAGTATTTCCACCCTTTCTTTCCATAATAAAATGGAGATATAAGAATGTGCTAACTCTAGGGCACCCGGGTGGTTCAGTTGGTTAAGCATACGATGTCGGCTCAGGTGATGATCTCACAGTTCTTGAGTATAAGCCCTGCATTGGGCCCTTGCTAACAGCTCAGAGCCTGGAGCCTGCTTTTGATTCTGTGTCTCCCTCCCTCCCTCCCCCCCTCTCTCTCTCTGCCCCTCCTGTTTGCACTCTGTCTCTCAAACATGAACAAACATTAAAAATAAATAAATAAATAAAAAGAATGTGCTAATTCTGACTTGACTGTCAGAATTCAAACACTAGAACAGATATCCACAAAATCCTATAATCTTCTTTAGTTGTAGAGTTAGCCACTAGTAACTCTGAGCACAGGCTCCACTATAACTTGCTATGTGGCTTTGGGCAAATCACTTAACCTCTCTGACACTCAGTTTCCTCATCTGTAAACTGGATAAAGAACATATTTATTATTAGAAGGATAATAATAATACCCTTAATTCATAAGACTATATGTAAAAACCAAATAAGATAAAGAAAACATGACACACTGCCTTGCAGTAATGACTGTTCTATAAACATAAGCAATTATCATACTCAGTCTTTTAAATGGGATAGAAATCGCTGTTCATAAATTCACCTGTTTAAAAGCTGATACCAGACTTCCTGGGAGTTCATTCTATCATTATAAGAAGAAAAACACACTTGGGAACATAATGAAAGAACTAGACCTCCCTATCTTTTTACCATGTGCTAGAATATTTATTCCATCATAGGTTTTACACATCATACCTCTGGTAAACTGTAGTATTACACAGTGAACAAGAGTTTTGGAATCGATAGATTTTAATCCTAACGTTACCTGCCATTAGCTGTGTGAACTTAAGTATTAATGTCTCTGACACTGACCTAGGGCTTCCTCAGTGTAAAATGTCAATAATCATAGTACTTACCTCATAGAGTTATTGTGGTGATTAAATAACATCATATCTTTATATTGCATGGTAACTAAAACATTGTGGCTGTTAGAAAAAGGCAAACACCCTGAACCCCTCCTGAAACCCTATAGTCTTTTCATTTTAAAAATTGATGATCTTAAAAAAATATATAGGCAGATACATGCTATAGGTAGCCGGCAATTTGAGAATAATGAAAATTCCAAAGCACCATAAGAAATGTGCTTTTTCACAGAAGAGGAGACCTCTTAAAGCAGGTCGTGTCTGTACACAACTGACTATTTATTTGGAGTCACTCAACAGAGACTCCAAGGAAATGGACTTTGCTCACAATATCTCAGGACTTTAAGTGGCATTATCAGGTCAGACTCTGAGGTCTAAAGGCTGATATGCAAGCTGTGTCGGGAGTGCAGACAGTGTTAGCAATCACTGCCAAATAATGTATGGTGGGTTTTTTCCTATAGTGTTTTGCATGAGAGTATTGGTTTTCCCAAATGTATGTTAAGCTAGAAGCTACAGAAGTCTTTATCCTTTAGCAATGATGCCCATGACACTAGACTGATAACCATGAATATGACTCATTCAACAAATATTTATTCAATGCTTACTGCACCCCAGGCACTGTACCATGCCCCAAGAGTATGAGAGTATTTAACATGGCACTTGGGCAATGTCTTTCCTTGGAGATCTTACACTCTAAAAGAGAGGGGAAAAAGTAAGAATTACAATGCTATAATGGAAGAATACAGGATGCACCGGAAACACACAGTAGTACATCTAACCAAGGGGGTAGAGGTAAGAGAGAAGAGAAAGGGAGCCAGTAAAATTTTCTTAGAGAAAGTAACATTTTGGTGTTTTTTGTGGTTTTGGTTTTTTTTTGTGGGTTTTTTTTTTTTTTTTGGAGAGAGAGAGCATGTGCGTGCAAGAGCTGGGAAGAGGGCAGAGTGAGAGAAAATGTCAAGCACATTCATAACATGGGGCTCCATCCAAGCACACTGGGATCACAACCTGAGCCAAAATCAAGAGCTACCCAAGAACCCCATTAACATTTAAACAAAGGCTTAAATACAAGCAAGACAGACTAAAGTATGTTTAAGAAACTAAAAGAAGATCTTTATAGCTGAAGCATTCAGATTGACATGGGTCAGAGGAGGCCTTTATAGGTCATGCTGAGTCAGGATGAGACACAGGAATTTGCACATATAATAAAAGTCAATCACTTTAAAACAATCAATTATATTTCTATATATCAGCAAAATGTAGAAAATAAAATTTAAACATATTTACAATAGTATCATAAAACATCAAAAAACTAACTTCAACGAATCATGGGAAATGTCCACGTATTAACAATTAGTTTATTTCAATGTTTTGTAAAGGAGACTTAACAAAGGCATATATACCATTTTCTTGGGTTGGAAGACTCAATATTATAAAGATGTCTATTATGAACAATTGTATTGATAAATATATTAACTGTAGTCCCAATCAAAATAGTAGCCAAATTTTCTTTTCTGTGCAGAAATCCATAAGAAAATGAGAAAGAACAAGATTAAGCCTGTTATTGGTCATGTTAATGGCCTCAGACTCTATTTATAGGAAGTATCCAGAATAGGCACATCCATAAAGACAAAAAAATAGATTTCCATCCTTGCCAAGATGAAGAAAGGGGACCCTGAAAAAGAACAACTAAGTGGAAGAACTTTAACAGATAGTAAGACCAATTATAACCTGAGAGACGTTAAAACAGTGAGATAATGGCAAAAGAACAAACAGATCAATGAATAGAGAGTCCCGTAACAGGCATGCAAGTACATGGCCACCAGTTTATGGCAAAAGTGAACCTTCAGTGCAAGGGAGACAGCTTTTCAATACATGGTACCGGGTCAATTGACTATCTGTATGAAAAAAATAATATTTGACTCCTATCTAACATCATACACAAAAAATCAAATCCTGATGGATCACAAATATAAATGTAAAAAGTAAAGTAGTAAAGTGTTTAAAAATACAGAATAACACCTTTACGACATTGAAATAGGCAAATATTTGCTAAACTGGACACAAAAAGTCTTAAATATAAAGGGAAAGACTGATAAAATGGAACTTCTGGTCATGTAAGGTATCACGGAGGAATGGACTAGCAAGCCACAGAACAGGAGAATACATTTTTAATATTTCAAACAAAGAACCCATATCCACAATGTATAAGAATTCCTGTTTAAAAAAAAAAAGCAGGGGGAGAGGGGAAGACTTCAACAGGTATTTCACAAAGGAGTGTATCCCAGACAGCAGAAACATGAAATCACATTCAACCTCATTAGTTTCAGGGAAATCAAAATTAAGACTATGAGGAGACACAACAACATACCCACGAGAAAAGCTAAGATGCAAAAGCCAGAAAGTACCAAGTGCTGACAAGGATATAGGACAAGAGATCTGATACACTGCTGGGTAGAGAGGAGGTAAACTGGACCCAAGTGCTTAGATTTGGACACAATCTACTAAAGCTGAAGATAAGCATTATCTTAGACTATTCAGTTCTGCACCTAAGATTATATCCCACAGAAATGCATAACCAGATCTTCATTCAGAAGCATGTACTGGAAAGTTCACGGAAACATTATCTAATAGTTCCAAACTAAAAATTACCAAAAGCCAAAAGCCAGAATAAAGACATACTTCTATTCACACAATGGAATACTATTAGCAGTAAGATGAACTAAGACTACATTACATGCAGGGTAGGATGAAACCTACAAAGTGTCGACCAGAAGCCAACACATGAAATGTACATATTACAGGATTCTACTTGCATACAGTTCAAAACGAGGCAAAACTAATTCTGGTATAATAAGTCAAGGTAGTGGGGAGTCTGGCTAGAGGTGTCCTGAAGAGAAGGGAACATGAGAAAGCTCCTGAGACTCTGGGATCCTTATTATGCTCTGCTTCTCAGGGGAGATGCTGCTTATAGAAGTGTGTTCATTTTGAAATATAATGTACGTGTGTGTGTTTGTACACTTTTCTGTATGCATCAACTTCAAAATACTTCCAAAAACTTTTTAAAATTATATCAGCATATTTGTACAAAGATGGCTCTCTGAGCCTGTGGAGAAGGAAGGAAGGACAACTACTGAATGTGGGGTCTGGCTGTTTGTATTGTGTTTTTACTCACCTTTGTCCTGTAATGCAATTTGTTGCTTATGCAGTAATGCCACCTCCCGTCCCAAAGCTTTCTTCTGTCTTTCCAGTTCATTTCGAAGCACCAAAATTTTTAATTGCAAGCACTCACTTTGTTTTCTCTAAATAATTAAAAAGCACAGGTAAATTTATGAATATAAAACTCATAACTATGAATCATTATACATTTACAGTGTTTCAAAATGAATAATGGTTCAAAGCACTTTAATATTCACCTAACTTACAGATCTCTGAGTAACTTTATTATTATCAGCACCTGCCAGGCTAATGAAAAAATAAAGATATATAGAATAAACCCAAAGTCTGGGGACAGTTCCTTCTAAGAACCCAAAAAACACTACAAAATTTCTCAGGCCTCTTTCCTGAAATCACAATATAATTAAGACAAAAATTATTTTTTTAGAGATAGAGTTCTCAAAAACCTAAACATAGAGATACCCCAGGACTCAGCAATTCTACTCCTATGTATATACCCTAGAGAACTGAAAACATGGCCATACAAAAACCTGAACTGAATTTTCATAGCAGCACTATTTATAATAGCCAAACAGTGGAATCAATCCAAATGTCCATCATCTGAAGAACAGAAACATTAAAATGTGGTCTATCTGTACAATGGAATATTATCTGGCAATAAAAGAAATGAAGTACTGATGAATGCTACAACCTGGATCACCCTTGAAAACATGCTAACTGAAAGAAGCCAGTTTACAAAGGCCACTGACTCCGTTTACGTGAAATGTCTATATTAGGCAAATCCATAGAAACAAAAAGTAGATTTCCATCCCTGCCAGGCTGAACCAAGGTGCTCTAATATCCCACAGATTTCAGAAAAAGCCAGGTAAGGACCTGGGGTTTTTATCCCTTTCAGGCATTAACCAACCATTCCCCCTATAGTTTCAGTGGATACCACAGAGGGAGCCTGGGCTTAGAGCAATAATGAGACAATCCTCTCCCTCCCTGCTGGGTTATATCAGAGGAGGCTTATTCGAGAGTGAGAATTTTCCTTACTACACAGTGCTAATGAGGTCACCCTGTCCAGCATATCAGTGGAGGCTACGTGGGGAACAATATCAAGGCACTCCTATACCTCTCAGCTAGGTTGGTAATCGTGGAGGCCTAGTGGAGAGCTGGAACTCCCATTCCTGGCCAAAAGTAAGGATGCTCCCTTCCCCTACATACCTGTCACTTAGATGTCAATGGAAGCTGTTTGAGGAACATGGACTTTTATACCCATCTGACAGTAATGAGATAGCATCTCTCCCTTCTCTACCAGAGAAAGATATATCAGAAAAAGCCAGATACAGCAGATTTATGTAAGATCCAGACACTCATAACACCACACCCAAAATGTACAAGTTTTAATAAAAAAAATCATTCATCGTACCAAGAACCAGAAAGATGCCAAAGTAAATGAAAAAGGATAATTAATAGATGCCAGTACTGAGGAGACAGACATGTTACAATTATCTGACAAATATATGAGTGGCTATCATAAAAATGCTTCAGTAACAATTAAGAACATCTTTGAAACAAATGAAAACATAGAACATCTTGGCAAAGAAACAAAGTCTCAGTCAAGAAACTCAAGATATAAAGAGGAATCAAATGGAAATTTTAGAGGTGAAAATATCAGTGTAATAAAAAGCTTCATAAATGAGCTCAATAGCAAAATGTAGGAGATAAAGGAACTTTAAGCTGAAAAACAGAGCAATACAAACTACCCAATTTAAACGAGAGACAGAAAATAGACTGTAAAAAAAAAAGATGAACAGAGTCTCAAGGGATCTGTGGAGCTGTATCAAAAGACCTAATATTTGTATCATTGAGTACAGGGAGGAAAGGAGAAAGAGGGTAATAGTGAAAAAATACTCAAAGAAATAATGATGAAATCTTCCCAAATTAGGCAGAAGAAATACATGTGTAGATTAAAGAAGCTAGTGAACCCCAAAGAGAATAAATTAAATGAAGAAAATTACAAAATAAATAAACCCAAAAGCTGGGTTTTTGAAAAGGCCAATAACTTTGATAAAACTCTAGCCAGGCTCTGAGCTGGCTGTCAGCACAGAGTCCGACACGGGGCTCGAACCCACAAACTGAGATCATGACCTGAGCCGAAGTCGGATGCCCAACCGAGCCACCCAGGCGCCCCAAGACAGAAATTATTAATATGAGGAGGGAAAGATGAGCCATCACAACTGATCTCATGGATATTAAAAGAATAAAGAATACTATAAACTCTATGGCTACATATTTGGTAACTTAGATGAAATGGACCAATTCCTTGAAAGATAATCTTCTAAAATTCACAGTAGGAGAAATAGATAATCTGAAAAGTCTTATATATATGTGAAATAATTAAATCAATAACTAATAAGCTTTTAAAATGGAAAGTAACAGACCCAGATGGTTTCACTGTCAAATTTTACCAAATGTATAAATAAATAATACTAAATTCTTTAAACTCTATTCCAAAATATTGAAGAACTTCCTAACTCCTTCTAGGTCAGCATCACCCAACACCAATATTAAACAAAGATTATAGATTGATCTCTCATTAGCACAAATGCAAAATCATCAACAAAACAGTAGCAAACTAAATTCAACAATATATAAGAAGAATTATATATCATAGCCAAATGGAATTTATTCCAGATATGAAAGGCAGGATCAATATCAGTAATCAACGAAATTCACCACATAAACCAGGCTAAAAACGAAAAGTCATATAATCATATCAAGAGATGCTAAAAAAACATATGACAAAATTCAACACCCATTTATGACAAAAACTCTCAGCAAAATAATAATAAAAGAAAACTTCCTCAACTTGGTAAAGAAAACTGCCAGGAAACCTACAGCTAATACCATACAGATCTTCTTCGACTTATGATGGGGTTATGTCCCAATAAATTCATCATAAGTTTAAAATATTGTAAGTTGATATACATTTAATACAACTAACCTACTGAACATTACAGCTTAGCCTCGCCTACCTTAAATGTGCTCAAAATACTACACCTGGGCAAAATCATCTAACACAAAGCCTATTTCATAATAAAGTGTTAAATATCTTATGTAATTTATTGAATAGTGTACCGAATGGCTACATGGGTACAGAATGGTTAGAAGTGTATCAGTTGTTTACCCTCATGATCACATCGCTAAACGACAGGTGTGGTTTGTTTATTGCTGCTACCAGGCATCATACCATCTATCCTATTGAGCCTAGGAAAGTGTCAAAATTCAAAAGCTAAACTATAGATTATACTGAATGAGTATCACTTTTATACCATCATAAAGTCAAAAAATCTGACATCGGGGATTATCTATACCTAATGGTTGGAAATCAGGTGCTTCCTCCCTGCACTGGAGAACAAGGCAAGATGATCCCTTTCACTGCTGTTTGAAACATGTACTAAAAGTCCTAGCTATGCAATAAGAAAAGGAAATAAAGCTATACAGACTGGGAAAAAAGAAATAAGATCATCTTTGTTTATAGATAATTTGATTGTTTATGGGAAAAATCTCAAAGAATCACTCCCCTCTCCAAAAGGACCCCCACAAAACCCAAAGCCTCCTAGAACTAATAAGTGATGACAGCAAGGTTGCGCAATACAGGGTTAATCCACAACAGTCCATCTCTTTCTTATGTAACAGCAAGGAAAATTAGAATTTGAAATTTAGGGGCACCTGAGTGGCTCAGTAGGTTAAGTGTCTGATTTCAGCTCAGGTCATGATCTCATGGTTCACAAGTTTGAGCCCTACGTCAGGCTCTGTGCTGACAGCTAAGAGCCTGGAGCCTGCTTTGGATTCTGTGTCTCCCTCTCTCTCTCTGCACCCCACCCCAAAAAAACATTAAAAAAAATTTTTTTCAATGTGCAAAAGATCTGAACTGTCAACTCACTGAAGAAGATACGAAGACGACAAATAAAGACTTTTCATCTTCATGTAAAGATGCTCAACATTGTATGTTACCAGGGAACTGATAACTGATTAAAATACCATTGTACATTTACTAGAATAGTAAATATCCAAAACCCTGACAATACTAAGGCTGGCAAGGATGTGGACCCACAGAAACTGCTGCTCATTGTTGGTGGAAATGCAAAATGGTATAGTCACTTTAAAAGATGGTCTGGTAGTTTCTTACAAAACTGAACATAGGTTACTGTAGAATCCAGCAATTGTGCTTCTGGATATTTACCCAGAGGAGCTGAAAACTTATGTCCCCACAAAAACCTACACATGAATGTCTATAGCACCTTTCTTCATAACTGCCCAAACTTGGAAGCAATCCAGATGTACTTCAATAGGTCAACAGTTAAACAAATATGATATATCCATACAATGGAGTATTATTCAGCAATAAAAAGAAATAAGCTATCAAGCCATGAAGAGCCATGGAGGAATCTTAAATGCATGAAAGCAGCCAATCTGAAAAAGCTATATACTGTTTGAGTCCAACTACATGATCTTCTTGGAAGAGGCAAAACTCTGAGACAGTAAAAATGTCAGTGGTCCCAGGGGTTCCTGAGAGAGGGGGGGAAAGGATGACTAGGTAGAGCACAGGGGATTTTTAAGTAGTGAAATTACACTGCATGATACTCTAATGGTGGGGACATGACATTGCACACTTGTCAAAACCCGGACAACTGTACCACACAGAGAGTAAACCTGTGGTAAACTACAGACTTAAGTTAATAATATTGTATTGTATTAATATTAATATTGTATTCATATTGATTCATCAATTGTAACAATTGTACATAAAATGTTAAGAACAAAAGAAACTGGGAGAAGAGGGAGAACTTTGTGTACAATTTTTCTGTAAACCTAAAACTACTTTAAAAAATAAAGCTTATTTTTTAAAAAAAGGGATAGAACTATACCTCAAAAGAGCCAATTTTACTGAATGTTCATTTAATAAAACAAATCCCAGACACATTCTACCAGAGATACAATTAAGTTTGCTAAGTGGATTTGTGAATTTATCTTTCCATTAAAATACTTCCTACTTAAACCTATGAAACCACACTCTAAACTTTACTCAGCCTCTCTTTTAATCCAAAATTAGAAGCCAGAATTTGCCTCCAGATAAAATCTGAAATCCTGCCCCCACAAGGAACGTATAAGTACTTGCATGTTTGCATTTACACACAATTTACTACACTATGAATGTATGTGCCTTTCTCTCCTGCTCTTTTTTTTTCATTTAAAAAAAAATTCTGTTTATTTATGAGAGATAGAGATAGCATGAGTGGGGGAGAGGCAGAGAGAGAGGGAGACACAGAACTAAGCAGGCCCTAGGCTCTGAGCTGTCAAGACAGAGCCTGATGTAGGGCTTGAACTCACAAACCATGAGATCATGACCTGAGCTGAAGTGGGACACTTAACGACTGAACCACCCAGGTGCCCCTCTCTGCTCTTTATCAACAGTGTTAATGATATACTTTTCATGATTTCCCATGGCATAGATCTTAACCCAATAGTAATATTTGGCTGTACCTAGTAAATTCTTATTTCCTTCCTAAGACATATACTAATTAAAATTGAAATTAAAAAAAAAAACCTATTCATTAAATAAACTCAAAAGCTTTATCAAGCTGGTAAAAAAAAAAACTTTAAAAGAGAAAATCAGCATCTCTATTTGATTCACAGATAATGAAAAACAAGGGCACTCAGTGAGATGAGTAATGGTATGGCCTTGTTGAAGCAATGGGCATGGAAAATGACTTGGCAGTTGCGTGTAAAGTACTTTATAGTTATCGTTTCTCACCCAAAATGCTTTCTTCCTCATCTCTGAAACATTGATTCTAAACAGATGGCATGATCATCTGTTAAAGACATTCAAGCCAAGAAAACAAGCAGAGCAGCTTATTTCCAATCATCATTATTATATTTGACTGGAAAACTCTATGAAATATGAAACATTCCTAAGGCAATTTTTCTTGGACAAAGCAAACATTTACGAAGGGCATACTATGTGCTCCTAAATGAATGAGAAACGGTGTCTGCTTTCTAAGAGCTTGGGACTAATGGAGATAAAAGCCATTCTGCCCTGTCAACCAAATGTAAAACCAAAGACCAAAGTCAGTGAGGTTGTTTATCATTAAAGAAAAAGGAACCAAGAAACAATTTGGGTTTCTTTAGTAATTCAATAGTATGATCATGACAGGCTAGGGTGATTTTACATCACTGAGAGAAAAAATATATAAATTCTTGGGAAACAGTGTTCCTTCACAAAGAGGTTAAGTATTCAGTTTTTGTAACCTGACTTTTTCCACAAAATATGTAAACCGAATTCTACCTGGGCAGAGGAACAAAGAAACAACAGAAAAAAAATAAAGCAACCTTTCACCGACCACGGATATGCCTCCTTAGAGAGTTAATCTGCTCTATTCCAGGATACACACTCAAATAAGGAATATTTTCTAGAATCAAAGAACCAAGGGTACAAGTTAAGCTAAATACTAAACTAATACAGGAAGGCATGTTTACAGTGTGTTTGTGTTATGGTCCACGTGCAGAAACTGGCCCATTTATAGAACTGTATCAAGTCACTCAAAACCAGGATGGTTGGCTTTAATTTCTGACGAGTGGTATAAACAAACCTGACCAAGTGGGATCTGGTTCTGCTTCCTTTCTAATGCATCTAACACAAGTGCTCAAAGACCTTAATGCTCCATAAGTATCTTCTAACGGGTTTCTGTGTTCTATTTATCTGTTTACTCCTAGTTAATGTCACATGTGCATCTCCAATGGATCATTATTCATTGGATATTAGTGTTTCTATACAACATGTATCTGATCTGAAAATCACAGACAGATTCCTCTGTTTGCAATCATACACAATCCTATTTACAAAGAGAATGATGGGCGCCATGTTAAAAGATTCATTTCAGAATGACAGACTAATTTGTAAATGACATACTAAAGGAAACAATTTTCTTTAGATCACATTGGAGCTAAAAGGCCTGAGGCAAAATGTTCTCAAAGCATGGTCCAGGAAACCAGGAGAATTTCTGAGACCATTTTAGAGTCTGTGAGATCAAAAATATTTTCATAATACTACTAAGCTGTTATCTCTCTTTTGTCTCTTATTGTCATTTTCTCATAACAGCAGATGGAGCTTTCCAGAGTCTCTAAGATTTGTGGTATCATAACAGCCTGATTGCAGAAATAAATGTGAGAATCCATCTGTCTTTTATTAACCTAGGCATCATCAACAGATACACACTAAGTGATCTGAGGTCTTGATAATCTTTAAGAGTATAAAGAAGTCTTGAGACTAAAGTCTTGAGAATGGTAGATTAGGGCACACTCATCTATATTAGTTTTCCCAGGAAACCTGGAAATAATTAACAATCTGGAAAAAAGTTTTAAAACTATGGCAGTTATGCTAGGAGAACAAATTTACTTATAAATGTCATTTCTAGGTTTCTGTTGCACTTACAGCTACTTAAACACCAAGAAAGGGAAAAAATTTCCTTAGAAAATATTTAATCCGGGGATGCCTGGGTGGCTCAGTTGGTTAAGCGTCGACTTCAGCTCAGGACATGATCTCATGGTTTGTGTGCTCATGGTTCTGTAGTCAGCACAGAGCCGGCTTCAGATCCTCTGTCCCCTTCCCTCTCTGCTCCTCCCCTTCTCATGCACGCACATGCATGCTCTCTCTCTTCCCCCAAAATAAACTTTAAATAATAAACATTAAAAATATACTCAAGCCGATCCATTAGTTTCAGAGACACAGTGGCAATATCAGGCCTAGAACCCAGATCCAGGTAGGAAGATAAAGCAAAAGATATGTAAATAAAACATATACAAGTTCTACCTCCGCTGTAAGAGAATGTGCACCTAACAAACCTCTCATTAAATAACATCTACAAGCTCTAGATAAAATACAAAAAGCTGCTACATGAGAATTCTGGAGATTGAGCAGTGACCGGAAAATTCTGGAGAGATTCATGACCTAATGCAAGCAACCAACATGCAGAGTGACTCTCCCCTTTTCTGTAGCTTTGTCCTGAGGGTGGCTGCAGTCAAACGCCAATGAAAGACAACTATCTCTCTGGCCAGAGGAACCAGGGGAAAGAGATCAGGCAATTAAGGCCATCAAAATGGAGGAAGCCAACAGAATGGGCACCCAGATTCTGTTTAAATTCAGTCTGAGTCTCGGAAGCCTAAACAATACATGCATGAGGCAAACAGAAAGCAGCTATGACTAAGGGTAAGAGTACTGAATTACATGAAATCTGAGCCAATGTCTACTGCAGGTATGGTAGCTAGAACCCAACCAAGTAAACCACCTGCTAAAATAACATTGAGGGGCGCCTTGGTGGCTCAATCAGTTAAGCTTCCAATTTTGGCTCAGGTCATGATCTCGCGGTTCATGCGTTCAAGCCCCGTGTCGAGCTATAGTGCTAACAGCTCAGAGCCTGGAGCCTGCTTCAGATTCCGTGTCTCCCTCTCTCTCTGTCCCTCCCTCACTCATGCTCTGTCTCTCTCTGTCTCAAAAATAAATAAACGTTAAAAAATTTTTTAAATAAAAACACGGATATTCTTCAGAGGAAAGTAACAAAATCCAGAGAATTCACAAAGTTATATTCACATTGTCCAGGAAACTATGTAGTATTACCCCCAACTTACGAAAAGCCAGAAAAATATGATTCGCTCTCCAGGGAAAAGACAACCCACAAACGGCAACCCCAAGATGACCCAGATATTAGAATTCAAAGACCTTAAAGTCACTCTTACAAATATGCTGAGTGAGAAACAGTAAAATATCCTTATATTGAATGAAAAGATATGAAATCTCAGCCAAGTACCAGAAAAAACAAAATACTCTCATAATGAATAAAAAGATATAAAATCTCAGTAGAGTACCAGAAAATATTAAAAATATTTAAAGCAGGAACTACTTCTTCTGGCCAAGGTGGGACAGGAAAAATGAATAGTGCTCAACTAATTTTACCAGGCTACCATAATCCTAATACCAATCTGATTAAGTGACTTAAAACACTGTGTTCCAATGTCCCTAATAAATATAGCATAAAAGCTCTTAAATTATTTCCAGATCAAGTCTACTAGCAAGATACAATAAAAGAGTAATACTGTAACCAATTCAGAGTTATTCCACAAATGTAATGTTAAACATCTGAAATTAAAGTGTAGAGAATTAAGGAGAAAAATCACATGGTCATTTCAACAGATGCAGACAAAGCATCAGAAATAATTCAATATCCATTCATGATAAAACTCTCAGAAACTAGGAGTAGGAGGGAACTTCCTAACACCAATAAAGGGCATTACTACCGTTATATTTAATTAAGAAAGGATGACTCATTTTCTCCTACGATTAGGAAGAAGGATTTCCCCTTGCATCACCTTTATTCATTATTGTATTGTATGTTCTAGCTACTGAAATAAGTCAGAAAAAAATAAATAATAAGAAGCACATAAGGCAGTCCAAGTTTGCAGGTATGACTATTTACACAGAAAATCTCAATAAATATACAAAATAACTACTAGAATTAAAAAATTAATATAACAAGACTACAAGATTCTAGGTTAATAAAAGGAAGTATATTCTTTAATTCTAGCAACAAACAGATGAGAAAAATTCAAAAACAATCCCATTTACAAGAATGCACTCCCAAAACTCCCATAAAATACTTAGGAACAGCTCTAACAAAAGATTTCCAAAATCTCTACAGTGAAGGCTGCAAGAAGATATTGAGAGAAATAAAGAAAAATCTAAATAAAAGAGATCTATGCTCTGTTTATGGAGCGGAGAACCTGCTAAGATGGCAATTCTCCACAAACTGATCTACAAATCTTTGTCAAAATTGCATCAGGACTCTTTTTTTTTTTGTAGAAACGGACAAATTGATCCTCAAATCACTTGGAAATACAAAGAACCTAGAAAACCCATAGGAATTTTTATAACAAGAACAAAATAGGAGGCCTAACCATTTGGTTTTAGGACAAGAGATCTATAATAGGAGAATTTGATATTGGGAAAGGTAGACCTACAGATCAGTGGAGCAAAACAGAAAATCCAGAAATAGATGAAGACATATTTGGTCAATTGACTTTAAAAAAACATTTCAAAACAGTTAAATTAGTAAAGAAAAGACTCTTCAACAAATGACGGTAAATCAGCGGCATATTCACATAGAAAAAAATTACTTCACTTAACTCCTCCAAAAAACTAGCATGAAATGGACCATAGGTCTAAATGTCAAGCCCAAAACTATAAAACTTCTAGAAAAAACACTAAAGAAATTTATGAGATTTTAGATTAGTCCAAGATCTTATAAAGAAAACAAAAAGCCCTACCAATAAAATAACATTAAAAAACACACTATTTCATTAAGCCTATAAATTTTTGCTTTTTAAAAAGCATCATTAAGAACATGAAAAGGCAAGCCACAGAATGTAAGAAAATATTCCCAACATACATATCAGAAAAAGGACTTGCATCCAGAAAAAAGAAAAATACAAACACACATGCAAATGTGTATGTTTACACATACTCTCTCTCCCTCCCTCTTCCTCTTTCTCTGTCCCCCTCTTCTCTCTCAAGCCCTAAAATAAGAAGACAGAACTCCCATTAAAACCTAAGGTGAAAAAACATGAAGCTATTTTACATGTATACTAGGAGTGAAAAATAAATAAATTACAGATAAGGTGAGCTAGGTTTCTCACTAACAGAAAAAAAGATACTACAAATAAACAAACTGAGGTAGAAGAATAAACTCTGTGGTGTTAGAGTTGAATGTATTAGTATGAAGTCATGTTTAGTTTAATACACATATAGATATTGTGTATACCAGCTCTGTCCACTGCAAGGGCCCAGAAGCAATTATAACCCAGTAGTCATAAGCATACCTAGTACCCAGATATTGATTTTAAATACCATTATCCAATGGAAGAAACAAGACGCCTTGGAAAAATGACTGATTCAGGGTTGAAACAGAGGTAACACAAGATGAGCCTAGATCATATAGTGCCAGAAATTTAAAAAGTGCTTTAAAAAACAAACAAATAAAAAAGAGAGGCAGGTCAAAAGGACATCCAACCTGAAAGAGCTCTCAATGTCACAAGGTGAGCAAGAACATAAATAACACAGTATTTGATTATAACTGAAAGTAAAAGATAAATATATACAAGTTCATACTCATGAATAAATAAATAAATGGGGTAGGACAAATCTTCCTCACAAAGAATTCTAAATAACATATGTAGGCAGTCTTCCCTCAGGAGGAGGAGTGTAAGTCCCCTCTACTGGAGTGTAGGCTGGACCTAGTATCTTGCTTTCAAAAAATTGAATATGGAAAAAAATACTCCAAAGGAGAGTATAGTGGATAAACCTAGGAACACCACCTTAACCAAGTAGTGATTAAGGTAAATATCAACAGGGATTAAGTAATGGTGATTTAAATGCAAGAAGGAATGAGAAACTGTCATTGATCAGAGAAGCCTAGGAAGACAATGTGGTATCCTGGGCTGGATACTGAAACAGTGAATTCAGGCTAATCATGGCAAAACAACAGACAAATCCCAATCACAGGATATTCTATAAAATACTTGTCTAGTTTTCCTCAAAACTGTCAAAGTCATTAAAGACAATGAAAGTCTGAGAAATTTTCACAAACAAGAAGAGTCTAAGGGAGCAGGACTACTAAATGTAATGTGGTTTTCTTCAGAGGATTCTGGAACAGAAAAGAACATTAGGTGAAGATTAAGGAAATTTGGAGAAAGCATAGATTTTAGTTAATGATGATTTATCAGTATAGGTTCATTAATTATAATAAATGTATCATTAAGGTAAAATGTTAATAACAGGAGAAACTGGCTGTAGGGTATACACTTTGTACTATCTTTGTAATAATTCTCTACATCTACTATGGTTATAAAATAGTCTAGTTATTTTTTAAAAAGACATTAGTGGAAACACTGGTAAAACTTGAATAAAGCCCACAGTTAATGGTAACGTATCAATATTAGCTTCTTAGTTTGTTGTTGTACCATGTTAAATGTAACATGGTTATAGAAGAGGTTAATATTAGGGGAAACTGGATGAAAGTTATATGGAAACCCTCTGAATATCTTTGCAAATTTTCTGCAAATATGAACAGTTTATTTTTATGGACAAAAATACTTAAACTTACACTTCCTAAAGAATACACAAGTGACCAATAAAGATATGAAAAATGTTTACCATAGAAACGCTTTATAAACTAAGAAGACACTATACACCCTCAAGAACAGCTAAAATTAAAGAGACTAACCTCTTAAATGAAATGGACAAATCCTTGAAAAATGTAAGCTACTAAACTGAAGCTCACTCAAGAAGGAGATAACTTCAGGAACCTACAGATACTAAAGAACTGAACTCCTACTTCAAAACACACAAAGAAAATTCCAGGTCCAGATGGCTTCACTGGTAAATTCTACCATAGGTTTAAAAAATAATTCCAATTCAACACCTATTCTTCCAGAAAACAGAAGAAAAAGCACCTCCCAACTCACTGGTTGTAGCCAACATTACCCTGACAATAAGACACACAAAGAGATTCTAAGAAAACAAAACTACAGACCAGACCAATATCCTTAATGAATATAGATGCAAAAATCCTTCAAACATTTTAGCAAATTGAATCTGGCAATATACATAAAAAATAATTCCTCATCAACATGAGGGGCTTTCCCCAGGAATGCAAAGTTGGATTAACATTCAAAAACCAATGTATTTCACCACCATAATACAAAACAAAAAAAAAAAAAAATACAATTATCAATGGATATAGGGAAGGCATTTGACAAAATCTAAAACATATGGGCAAAAATTCAAGATGACAACGGCAGAAATTTCATAAGAAACAAATAAATGTCAAAAAGATACGTTGGCCATTAATGTAGTTTGAGAAGATGCTAAATCTTTTAAAAGCCATCAAGTATGAACTCAAGTTCTTATAAGAGAGTTACATTTGATCTTAGAAAGTAATCTGATTTCTTTTTTTTCTTGTTTTTAAACATTTATTTATTTTTGAAAGACAGAGAGAGACAGAGCACTAGTGGGGGAGAGGCAGTGAAAAAGAGGGAGACACAGAATCTGAAGCAGGCTCCAGGCTCTGAGTTGTCAACACAGAGCCTGATGTGGGGCTGGAACCCATAAACTGAGATCATGACCTGAGCCGGGGTCGAATGCTTAACTGAATGAGCCACCCAGGCGCCCCCAAAGTAATCTGATTTCTTTCAGCATTAAGGGGACATTATATTTAGGCTAAAATTAAAGTCGATTCTTAAAAATTGAAAATGCTTGGGTTAGAGTATGATGACCTTAGGCCAGTTTTGAAAGGGAATGAGGAAAAAAGGTAATAGTTAAGTTTCTCACTTGCTACAGGTAAACGTTAAAGTAGAAAATTAACAAGTACATGGCATTACGCCCTGAAAGAAGACAAGTAAAACAAACTTTGTCTCTACTTGTCAAATGATTATGGGAAAACTGCTTCCTTTCTTCAGGCCTCATTCTCTATCCTTTAGTATAAGGAGAGTAGGCTTGTTTAAAAAAAAAAGAAAAGAAAAAAAGAATGTACGGGCCCAGAATGGTGTCACTTAGATCGAGTTCCCTAACCGGTGCTTATTATGTAATCTAAATGCATTTCAACCTCCTCTAGAAATGGCCAGCTAGGAATTTTTCAGTCTGTGTCAAAGAGTCTGACCCTTAGGCTTCTGTATCCCCACAAAAAAGATGGGGCAATCTGTATGATAAGACCCTTTGCTTTTCCCCAAAGAGGCGGGCCTTGCCTGGAACAATCCTCTCTTTTGCTAATAACTTTCTCACTCCTGCCCTTCTATAAGAACCTTCCACCATTTAACTTGCTAGATGAGGTATGGCCCTACTGATTCATGAATCATTTGAAAAAGCCAAGTAGATATTCAAATTTACTTGGTTGAATTTTATTATTTAACATGATAGATTTATTCCTAAGTTCAATATTCACTGAGCACCTACTGTGTGTCAAACACTTTTCTAGACATGGTGAATACATCAGTGAAGAAAAACAGACAAAAATCCCTACCCTCATAGAGTTTAGAGAGATAAAGTACATATGTAACTTTAAAGTATACAGCATGTTAAAGGGTAATAAATACTAGGAGAAAACTAAAACATGGAAGGGGGTTGAGTGTGCCAAAGAAGGTTGGTTTTAGTAGGGTTATAGGGCAACTAGATGATTTCTAGGTTCACTTTCAGTTCAAAAATCAATGCTTTTCTTCTATGTTGACCAGGCAGCATAAAAACACACAGTGAACCTCTGAACTTGACCTCTTTAAACTCATACATTCTATCACCTTGCTCTCTGTGTCACCACTTATATTTTAGAAAAATAGGATTAAACATACATTTTTCCATACTGAGACAAAACATATGCTGTCATTTAATGAAATAAGTAATTTCCCAGTCTTGCTTCAGGGAGATGAAAATAAGAAAGAAAGAAAAAAGTCCTAGCAATTTCTCCTCAGACAAACGTTCTAAAAATGTGCCATTTCTGTACACTAGAGAAAGGATTAAAATTATGTTTTTTTTCTCCTTTTCCAATATATCTGTGGTCTGGAATTTCTTCCTTTACTGAACCTAAGTTAAAACAAGAGGTGGTTTAACAGCTTCTCCAAAATGGAAGATTTTCCATAGGCAAGAAAAGTCATGAATAAATATTACTACTATAGTTATTGCAGCTACCATATTTTGTGTGCCTGCTATGTGCCAGGTACAGCACTAGTCATTTTATATATTAGGTTGAATTATATGAAACTGCCATTTATAGGTCAAAATCAGCAATTTTGTATAGCTTAAATATACTGTCATCCATTAACTTCAAATTCCATGACAGAGAAGTCTGTGTAAGTGGTTAACTGCATTGCTTTTCTATAGTTCATCTTAATTATTATCTTGAGCAAATCTTTAGCTTATGTTTGGAGATAAAAAGGCTTTCTCCTAAGTTGGTATGCTATAAATGACACCAGGAAGATACTGCCCATCTGTGATAATGAGTTAGTAAAAAAAACAACAAAAAAAAAACAAAACAAAACAAAAAAAAAAACACCTCAAAGAGTTTTAGCTAGGACTTAATATGAGCACTCATATCATCGAAAGCTGTCCATATCCATAGCCATGGGGTTTCATTTCGAGAAAAGCTCAATTTATTAGTTATGCCCACTAGTCTGCTTAAAGACAGAATCTTTATTCCAAAATTAGTATTTTTTAAAATAATTAATTTAGAAAAGAGTCTAGAGAAACCCCCAAATTATACTAATATCTTAAATCTGTCCATTTGGGTTGGAATTTCTATTTCTTTGGAAATGCCTCATCAAAAGAATCTTTCCCAAAAGAGAACACTAGCCACAAACCAGCTTATTAAGTTTACTCCAAGTAATTTTAAGTTCATCTTTTAAAAGGAGATTGGTCCCTAAAGGTTTTTGTTTTCTCTTTTGGCAGCTATATCTCATTCACTATACAGTTTGTATCTAGAGTTCACATTAGTAAGACATTAATAAAATAGCTTTTAATTGTTTTCTAAGTAATTGTATGTAGTCTAAAGTTTCATCTAGCGGAAGAAGGCAGGTCCTTTTTTTGCATGTTACATTAGGAGATGGGAGAGTGTTTTCCCACATTTAAATGCCAATATAAGTCTCAGTGAAACATTAAAAGAAAAATAACTACCTAAATAGAGCTTTTTGGAAAAAATTAATATAAGAAGAATATGATGATCAAGGAATCTAAACAAGTAAATATATATAAAAACCTACCAACTCATTGCTTGTAGATGTGAGTCTTAGCTTTTCTTCAATTTCCTTTCCAATTTTCTGAACAGTTACCTGAGTCTGTTTAATTGCACACTGGGCTCTATGAAGCCTAGAAATAAAAGTTACAGAAAAATTCAAGTGAGTTAACTATAAATTCTCAACACAGAGACATATATGGAATAAACAAGAGACATAAATGGAACAAAATGAGGACAAATCTTCCAGGATAAACAGAACTAGTAATGAACTCAAACTGATCAATTCTCTCGTGTATCTATAATGAAATAACAGGGATTACAATGTGCCCTTAAAACACCCTTTTGGGACATCTGGGTGGCTCAGTTGGTTAAACATCCGACTATTAATTTCAGCTCAAGTCATGATCTCATGGTTTAGGAGATCAAGCCCCAAGTCTGTGCTGTCAGCATGGAGTCCACTTGGGTTTCTCTCTCTACTTCTCTCTCTCCGTCTCTCTCTGTCCCTGAGACTTGCACACACGTGGAAGAATAATAAAATAAATAAATAAACTTAAAAAAAAAAACAAAACCCTTTCTATACCTACCTACCTGCCCGCCCGCCTCTGATATACTTAGAGCTAAAATGGTGAAATCCCAGGAGTCTGGAAGACACCTTAGAAAATAATCTGGTTGAATACCATCATGTTATAAATGTGAAAACTGAGACCCAAGGAAATTAAATGGATTGCTAAAGTCACCAGGAGAATATCCATTGATGACAAGGCTGAATATTACTTATGGGTATCCACAAAGAAAAAAAGAATTAACAATAATCCCAGTTAAAAAGACTGATTTAAAAGCAGTAGCCACTTTGAAGCAAGGACTTTGAAAAAAATTAGGAACTATTTTTCTTTTTTGCTTCTGTTATGGGTTTGTGTTTTTCTTTGCCTCTTGGTCTTCAAATGTAGCTTATATATTTCCTATACATATATATATATTAAAAATGGTCAAACTGTATTTTTAGATAACATGATTTTCGTATAGAGCATCATTAGAAATCTACAAAACAACTTCTAGAACTAATAAGGTCACAGGATACAAGGTCAACATATAAAATTTCAGTGATATTTCTATACATGGGTCAATAGTTTCACAATTACAATCACAATCTCAACAGGCTTTGGTTCTTTTGGAAGAAATTAAGAAGCTGATACTATAATTTATACAGAAAAACAAAGACTCTAGAAGAGATAAACCAAGATAAACTTTTTAAAAATAAAACTCTATAATCAAAACAATATGGTACTGGCATAAGGATCAAAAAACAGATCAATGGATCAGCGTAAAGATTATATAAGTAGAGCTACACATATATGGCCAATTGATTTTGGACAAAGGAATCCAGGTAAATTAATGGAGAAAAGTAAGTTTTTAAAACAAATGGTGCTGGAACACTGGATAAACACAGGGGTGGGGGGAAGTAACTTCATTCCCTACCTCACAACACATGCAAAAGATTAATTCAAGGAAAGCATAGTAAACATAAAAACTAAAATCATAAAACTTGTAGAAGAAACATAGAGAATCTCTTACAACTTTGGAAGAGGTAAAGATTTCATAGAGAAGGCATGAAAAGCACTAACTATAACATTAAAAAGAGATAAACTGGGCTCACAATAATAAAATATCTGTCCATCTAAAGATGCCATTAAGAAAATGATAAGCAGTCCCCAGAGTGAGAGAACGTGCACAAGATCAATCTGACAAAGGACTGTGTCCTTTAATGAATCGTAACAAAGAGACAACCCAATTAAAAATGGGCAAAAAAATAAACTACTTCACAAAAGGTGATATAAGAGTGGCCAAAAAGTATAGGAAAAGGTACTCAACATCTTAGTCATCAAAGAAATGCAAATTAAAATCATAATGAGATATATTTCACATCTGTTACAATAGCTAAAATGAAAATGAAAATGAAAATTGGGGCACCTGGGTGGCTCAGTTGGGTAGGAGTCCAATTTCGGTTCAGGTCATGATCTCACAGTTTGTGGGTTCTAGTCCTGCATCAGGCTCTGTAATGACAGTTCAGACCCTGGAGCCTGCTTGGGATTCTGTGTCTCAATCTCTTTCTGCCCCTCTCCCGCTTTCACTGTGTGTATGTGTGTGTTTCTCTCTCAAAAATAAATAAACACTAAAAAAATATTTTAAGTAACAATATCTAATACTAGTAAGGATGTGGAGCAACTGAAACTTGCATCCATTACTGGTAAAGTGTAAGAGTACCATCATTTAGAAAATAGTTTCTAATAAAGTTAAACGGCCATCTAATTGTGACCCAGTATTTCTACTCCTAAGCATTTACTCAAGAAATATAATAATGTATGTCTACACAATAATTTCTATAAGAATATTCACAGAAAACAACACAAATGTCCATCAAACAGAAGAATTAACTAACAAATTGAGGTAAAATCATGAAATTCTCATCAATAAAAAGGAACACACCACTGATATAGATACAACAATATGAATGAATCTCAACAACATGATGTTGAGTGAAAAAAGACAGAAACAAAAAGTATACTATATGACTCCATTTACACATAGTTCAAGAACAGGTAAAAGCAATCCATAGTGACAGAAATCCAGAGTCACTAGTTGTCTACAAACGGTGGGATTGACTGGTAGAGAATAGGGGGAACAAAGGAACTTTCTGAAGTGATGGAAATATCCTATGTATCTTTACTGGGCTGAGGGTACACAGTTATATACAGAATTTAAACTTAGTATCTACACATTTTACTGTATGTAAATTTTACCTCAATTTTTAAAAATTACTCAATAATCCCAATTTGAAAGATATCCTGTATACAAGGTTAATTTTATTAGGGATTTGATGGCCTCAATATCTCTGTCAACTTTATTATGAGGATGATGACCCTATGCACTAAAAATATTCATGACGTATCTGTATTTTCAGAAACTGCCTAATAGTTATTGAGGATTTCTTAGGTCATCTAAAGGAGCAACTCTTATTAGAGCTAGGCTGCTAATAAGATCAGTTATACAGCAACTTCCTCAAAGCTCCTCCAATAGAAGTTATATTCCATCCTAGCGCCTCTTGTTCTGGTACTATATGTGTACACACTCTCTTGATAGTAATACTCTCTTACAAAGTTTGCTCTAAAGAAATTAAAACACAGGAAAGGCCCCTTGTAATACACTCCCAGCAAACATCTCTCGCCTTATTTCCTGATATTCCTTACCTTGTGTGCTCAGGTTCCAACAATACTGAACTACCAGCAATTCTCTAAACGCATATGCAATTTCTTGTTTCTACAACTTTGAGTGAGCTGATCTAGTCCTGAGTCCATTAAAGAGGCGGCTCAAACATAACCTCTTCTTCAAAGACCTTCCTGGACTATTCCAGACAGGTAGAGGCACTCCTTTCTGTAGAAATCTGCAGTATCATGTAAAAATACCACTAACAAAGATTATAGAACTATATTTTATAGAAATTGTTTATTTTCTTATTAGCTCTTTCTGAGAAAAACAAAAAACTCTCATTTTCAAATACATTCCCAGTGCTTAGCACAGAATGTGGCACAAAGGAGGCACTCAAAATATATTTGCAAACTGAATGTCAACTAACTCCTGAATATAAAAGCTCAGTCCCGAGATGGGATTACTTTTTACTGATATCAGTGGGAGAGTGAGAGATTAATGTGATAGTTTCCTATATTTAAAATGTTTAAATATTATATTCAAAATAAAAGTCAAATGAAGACCACTCACTTAGGTAAGGAAATGTGCAATTTTTACTAAAAATGTTACTAGAATTCTAATAATAATAGGCATTATCAATTTAGAGCAGAAATCAACAAAATAGCCTGTTACTTTAAAAGGGGGAAAACGCTGCCTGAAACTCACTGGTACTATGCAAACAACCTTGTCAAATGGTAAAGACTTTAAAAATAAAAATGATTCATGACCATAATTAATGTATGACTTCAACTATTTGGCTCTCACTGCCCCAGACGCTTTCTGATCTTACCTTAGGGGCTTAAAACACACAGACAGAGTCACATTTCCTCCAATCTTCAGTGTTATCCAAATAGACTTTCAGAGCCCCTGCTACATCAAGACAGAGCTAATAACGTCCCCTTTTCAAATCCAAGAGAAGAATAAAAGTTTGATGTGTTTAGGCTTTTAAACATAATGTGGGGCATCCTGATTCCTCTGGGGGTGAGGAGATGAAGGACTGACAAGGAAAGAAACAACTGCTTTACTTCCAAGCCAGCTAGCCAGTTTCAGTGGAATGCTTCTTGATTTTGCAAACCATGAAATGATACTATGAAGACAGAAATATATATCATCTAGTTATCTGGTGACAGGTCAATATCAACACTAACACTGCCAAGCTGAAATAAATTCATTATCACAGGTATGAGGAGGAGAGACCAAGTAACTATCTGATAGGTATTCTGGTTAGAGCAAATAGATGCATCCCTACTAATATGCTTTGAGACAACAGTAAGATTGAAACTGGGCTTTACAATGGTGTTTCAGGGTTAGACAGTACTGTGAATGTAAAAATCTACTGAATAAAAGGTATTATATCAAATAAATAATAAATACTGGGTCCATACCAATCAAATATTAACAATCATCTCAGTAAAGGAGAAGTTAGACCATTTTTGTTTACTTAGTGTTGATCATATCACATCTGAAATGCTGCATTCCATTTTAAGGTGAAGAATGACAAATCAGAACACCTAGAAAGGGAGTATAAGTTCCCTATGACTCGCAGGAAGAGATACAAAGGGCGAAGGAAATATAAGAAAAGATAGGAGTCTATTTTGAGAAAAAAAATTATTATTGATGGCTTTGTATTCCATATGAAAGAGCGTCGATTTCTGGGGGTATTAGGAAACAAAGTTTTAAGCTGGAAAAGATTTAATTATATTTGCATTTTAAAAGAATTTTCTTCCTGTAATAAGGTAAATGGGATACAGAAACAAGACTGGAAACAGGAAGGCTAGTGTGTGGTTATTACAGCCTTCCTAGGAAAAGTTTAGGCATCTTTCTAAATTAAAATAGTAACAGGAGGGATGGTGTAGATGTGAAAAGTGAGAAAGAAGGAGTAATAAAGAATGATGCCTGAAAACAAATTACCAACATCAAGAATATAAGCAAAGACATCACTAGATCTTATAGACATTTAAAGGAGAATTAATGGGAAATTATGAGCAATATGCCAATAAATACGAAAACTTAGATGACGCAAATTGCTTAAAAAAATCACAAGTTTCCAAAACAAATACATTAGAAAATCTGCATTGCCGTTGTCAGTTCAAGAAACTAAACTTGTAATCAAAACCACTCTCAGGTAGAAAACTTCTATGTTCAGATGGTTTCACTAGGTTTTTGTTTTATTTTTTGGTGGTTTTTTAGGGGTTTTTTGGTTTTTTTGGTTTTTTTTTTTTTGGTTTTTTTTTTTTTGGAGACAGAGAGAGAGAATCCCAAGCAAGCTCCCCACACTGTGCAAAGCCCAACGTGGGGCTTGAATTCATGAACTATGAGATCATGACCTGAGCTGAAACCAACAGTCAGATGCTTAACCAACTGAGCTACCTAGCATCCCCAATGTTATACTAGTTTTAACAAAATCTTTAAAATAAGAGGAAACACTTTTCAATTTATTTTATGAGGGCAGTACAACCCTCATACAAAAACATGCAAGAAGATGATAAGAAAATAAAATTACAGATAAATATCACTCATGAACATAAATGCGTAAGTCATTAATGAAATATTAGCAAATCCACTCTAGCAATGTATGAAAAGGGTAATATACATCTTGATCATATAGGTTTAACTGAAGAATACAAGGTTGGTTTGCCATTTGAAAATCAATAGTGACAAAAATAATGAAGAAAAATCATATGGCTATCTCAAAAGATGCCCCCCAAAAAGCCCTTGATAAAATTCAATACCTGTTAATGAATAAAAAAAAAAAAAAAAGAAAAAAACTTCAACAAACTAAGGAAAAAAGAGAGTTTCCTTTGGTGAAGAACTTATTTAAAAAATCTACAGCTAATGCAAAAATGGGACTTATACAAAAAAAAAAAAATCTAAGCTAATGTTATACTTAAGAACAGGAACAAGAAGAGGTATCTGCTTTTCACCACCCTAATTCAACACTGTAATCAAGGTCCAAACCACTGCAATAAAGCAATTAAAAAATCATAAATATAGGAAAGGAAGAAGCGAAAATGTCTATTCACAGATGCTATAATTGCACACATATAAGGAGCCAAAAAATCTGTAATTAAACTAATAATTTTAGTAAGATTGCAAGATTCCAGATTAATATAAAAAATTTAATGGTATTTTTATATCATATTGACAAATAACTAGGTAAGTCTAATGAAAGATGGAAAAGACCTGTGTAATGAAAACTATAAAACACTCCTGAGAGAAACGTAAAACACCTAACAAATGGAGACATGTATCACATGGGTTGGAGACTGAGTATTGTTAGTCTCCCCTAAATTCATCTGTAGAGTCAATGTAATCCCAACCAAAGCCCTGCAGTCTTTTTTTCAACTGACAAGCTGATTCTACAATTGATACAGAAATACAAAAATCCTAGGATAATAAAGAAAGTGTTGAAAAAAAAAAAACAAAGTTGGATCTTGCACTACCAGACTTTATGACCTCTCACAAAGCTGTAGTTTATAAAGCAGTGTATTGCAGAAGTCTAAACAAATCGATTAATGAACCAGAATTCAGATTACAGAAATAGATCCATTATATAAAATCAATTTATTTTTTGATTAGGGAAAAAGTTTTGTCAACAAATGACACTGAAATAACTGGATAGGGGCATGGGAAAAAAATGAACCTTAATCTCTACCTCACATCATACACAGAAGTTAAATTGATACAGAGCAAAGACTAAATGTAAAACCAAGAACTATAAAGCTTCTAGAATAACATGTAGGAAAATATATTCATGACCTTGGTTTAGGCAAAAATTTCCTAAACAGGAAACAAAAGGCACTATCCATACAATAAAAACCTGATATATTTTAGCAAACTCTGAAACTTCTACTCATTAAAAGGCATTATTGAAAAAATGAAAAATCAAGACACAGAATAGGAAAAACATGTTATATAAATAATACATTAATATAGATATATATAGATATATATCTGACAAAGAACTTGTATCTATAATACACAAAGAATTCCTACAAATCAACAATAAAAATACAAACAAACCAATAAATATTACCAAAATACTTGAACAAACACTTCACACAGGACATAATAATGGCCAATAAACATGAAATGGTGTTTCACTAGTCATCATGGAATTAAAAAGTAAAATCAAAATCGGGGTGCCTGGGTGGCTCAGTTAGTTGGGTGTCCAACTCTAGATTTTGGCTCAGGTCATGTACCCAGGTCATGGGATTGAGCCCCACATCAGGCTCTGCACTGAGTGTGGGCCTGATTGGGATATTTCCTCTCTCCCTCTCTCTCTCTCTCTGTGTCACTCCTCCCCTCCCTGACCTCTTCTGTTTGCACCCTCTCTAAATTAAAATAAAATTTAAATTAAAAAATGATATGCCAGTAGAAGCACCCTATAATGGCTAGAATTTACAAAACTGATGATACCAATGATGGCAAGGACCAGAAAAGCTGGGAGTTTGAAGCACTGCTAGTAGGACAGTAAAACTGTATAACTACTTTGAAAAACTAGCAATTTCTAATAAATTAAATATACACCTAGTATATGAGCACGTATCTAGTCTCAGATATACTGTAAGACTTTTGGTTTTTTTTTTAATTTTTTAAATGTTTATTTATTTTTGAGAGAGAGACAGACAGTGGACTGAGGGGCTGAGAGAGAGGGAGACAAAGAATCAGAAGCAGGCACCAGGCTCTGAGGTGTCAGCACAGAGACCGACATGTGGCGTGAACTCCAGGACCATGAGATCATGACCTGAGCTGAAGCTGGATGCTCAACAGACTGAGCAACCCAGGCGCCCCAACACTGTAAGACTTTTGTAAGGATATTTCCTAGCAGCTTTATTCAGAACAGCCAAAAAGTAGAAACAACTCAAATGTTCATCAACAAGATAATGCATAAGTAAATTGTGGTATGTGCACAGAAATACCACTCAGCAATAAAATAAACTGCTGATCTATACAACAACATGGATAAATTTCAAAAATTGTCTGTTAAATAAAAAAGTCAGAAACCAAAAGAGTACACCATATGATTCCATTTAAAAGAAGTTTAAGAACAGGAAAAGCTAATAATGAAGAGGCAATAAGAGAAGGGTTTAACTCAGCCAGGGGTGGGAGTGAATGTGTAAGAACGACTGGCAAAGTGGTATAAAGGAACTTTCTGGATAATAAAATATATTCCATAACATGATTGAATGATGACAACGTGGGTGTGTACATTTGTCAAAATTCATCAGACTGTATACTTAAATTCTCTGCATTTTATTGTATATAGATTACACTGCAAAGGAAAGTAAAAAAAAAAATGATAGCTGGTATACAGCTTGGGGAATCAGGAAAATGGTGATGTTATTTATGGAGATGGGGAATGCAGAATGAGCAGTTTGAAAGAAAATTCTACTTTCTTTGAGGTGCCTGTGCAATATCCAAGAGGAGGTGTTGAATATTACTTGAATATAAGGATCTGGAGCTTAGGAGACAGATCTTGGCCAAAGACAAAAATGTGGCAATCATTAGCACACAGATGGTTATTAATGCTACGAGAGTAAATGAGATCATTCTGGAAGACTGTGAGAATGAAAGAGAACAGAGCCTAGAACGGAATCCTGAGGAACATCAATATTTAAGGGATTAGAAAAAAATAAAAATAAAAAGCTGCAAAAAATTCTTACCCAGAATATCCAGAGAAGTAGAAGGCCGGCTGGGAGAGTTGGTGTTACAGGAGTCAAAGGGAACAGAACATCTCAAGGAAGACTGATCACTGTCACAACATCAAGTAACCTAAGGCTTAGACACCATCTACAGATTTCGCCAACAAGGACTTGATTAAAGCCATTTCAAATCTGTTCACCTTTCTCCAAGTCCACTGCCACCATCAACCTTCATCTGGCCAATACCCTCCTGACTGGTTTCTCAGCTTCGACTCTTGTTCTTCTCAATTCCACTCTCTTCTTTGTACCGCAGGTAATCCCGTCGTCTGGTCAGTAGTAACAGCAGCTTATCTGCCCAGTCTCCAGAATGCCTGCCTTATAGAGCTATATCCAGAGCCTGATCGCACATATATCATTATGCATGTTGCAACCTGTCAACAATCTTCTGAGTGAAAGAGGAGAAACAGGATACAGAGGCTGAAGACTTTGCTCCAACCAACAACAGGGTCCATACAGTACTCAATGGTTCTCTTCTCACAGACTAATGGAGATAAACCAGTCTTGTTTACACTGCAATTACAGAGGCTTTGATACATATCTATGATTAAATTCCCTTAGAAATATTACAATCTACAAACTTGTAACTTAAAAGATTTAGTGCTGTCTAATGCAGCTATGCCTACCTAACCACTTTTCTTCATCTCTACAGACACAAAATGTTTTAGGTATTCTAGGCTCTATAACAGCTAATGTTTGATTGTCTATCTAATTCCTATCATTATGTAATACACCGAAAGATAGTTAACATATATGTGCTTTTAGCCATGTTTAAAACACCTTCCAACGACAATAAACTGCTTTTCTGGTGACTGGTAAGGCTGTGACCTATAACTTTTTACACTCTCGTTACAATTTCAATACGTTTTCTTTTTAGAATTCTAGTGAAAAATATCTAGACACCATGATAGTCATGAATCACCACAGTGCTCTGGAAGTGTTAACTGGAGGCAATATCACATTACACTAGGACTTGCCTTTCCACTTCCTCATCTCTCTATTCAGTATCTAAATCTGTTGATTCTTCTCCAATGCTCTTATCTCCATTATTTCCTTTTCATTATTCCCACTATAGGTACCCTAGTTCAGCATTAAAAAAAAAGGCCTCCCTCCCTCTTTCCAATCTGTGCCCTCCTCAATCCATTTGGAACACTGCCATGCGAATACTCTTCCAAAAACACACATTTCAGTATGTATTATAAAAAATCAAAACAATTAAATGGGGTCCAGGAGACCTTCCAACTCTTTAGTGTATCAATAACTAGGATGGGCATACCTGGGTGGCTCAGTTGGAACATGAATATTTAAGCATCTAGCTCTTGATTCTAGCTAAGGTCAAGATTTCACAGTTTGTGAGATCAAGCCCTGTGTCAGGCTCTGCACTGACAGCACAGAGCCTACTTGGGATTCTCTCTCTCTGCTCCCCGCTCAGACTGTCATGCACACGTACATGTGATATCTCTCTCCCCCCCAAAATAAATAAACATTAAAAAAATAACAAGATGACTACAGGCAAATTACAGCTCTGTTACAAAGAAAAACCAGGGCCATACATAAAACTAAGTGATCACAAATTCTAAAATTCTGATTGGATGTTATTCTATGATTGGATGTTACTATTTGCTTGAAAACAATCCATACTATGGAATGTATAAATGTGGCTATTTACATACAGATTAAATCTCAATTGTTTTAGCCTAGAAATTCAAAGTCAAATAAAATCTAGCTCAGACGCAATAATATTAATATTTATTAGAACCCTGGGGCCAAAATGAGTGACTGGCACACAGTATATATTTCATAAATAATTGAATGAATAAACATTTATTTAGTGTTTACTCTGTGACAGGCACTGGGCTAAAACCTAAAATGTAATATCCCATTTAACCTTCATAACAATCCATAAACTTCATACATTCTCATTCTCATTCTACATGTGAGAAGCTAGTAAGTGCCAGAATCAGAATTCAAAACCAAGTCTAACTCCACTGCCCATGGGTCTTCACTGCTGCCTATCTTCTACCCATAAACCTATCATTCTTAAGCTAATCTTGCCATCAGCTCCCCCACAAACCTCAGTATCAGTAATACTTTACATGTTAAATACATTTTTAGTTTACGAAGTCCTTTTTTCTCAAATACATTGGTTGAAACTGCCAAATACACAGGTCCCAGTTGAGTGCTCCTACTGTACCAGGATGCTGTATGCTCTTTCTATCATTCTATTCACAACAGTCCTGATACCTGATCTCAATCTGCTGCTGCTTTCTACCCTATGATCTTTGTGGTGGGCAGAATTCTAAGATGTCCCTCAAGATGTCTGCCCCCTCATATACTCGCCTACTATAATCCCTTCCCTTTGCATGTTAGCAGGCCTTGTGACTATGAAAGAAGATCACTCCTGAGATTATGCTACTTTATAAGGTGAAGGTATTTGGAGGATATAATTAAAGTCCTAAATCCATTGATTTTGAGTTAATCAGAAAGGAGATAACCTGGCACTGTAGACTGAATTGTGTCCCTGTAAAATTTATTATGTTGAAGCTCTAACCCCAAAAGTGACAGTATTTTGAGATTGGACTTTTTGGAGTAATGAAGGTTAACAGTGAGGTCATAAGGGTGAGATACAAATCTGATGGGATTAGTAGCTTTATAAGAAGAGAAAGAGATATCTATCTCTCTCCCTCCTTCTTCCCCAGAAGACCCAGAAATTCGTCTGGAAGAGGAAAAACTTAAGTAAAAGCCCAGGAATAATTAATAGTTAATATCTGGTAAGGCTACACCCTTATCTGAGCTGTGGTCTCCTTCTTAACCCTAGAAGCATGGCTCTATCTAGAGTTCATATCATGTTGTAATAATCTATTTACTGCCTTTCCCTCCAGCACTGAATTCCATGTGCCTTGAAAACATAGAACTATACCTTATTAGTGTTTGTTGCTCTTCATATGAGCTTCTTCACATTACCTGGCACAGACCTTCAATGTCCATTATTTCTCTTCTTTCCCTCAGGAATAAGGAGCCCCAAAGCACAGTAGGACACTTAAACCCTCAAAGCTCAGGAGACACTCAATAAATAATAGATAATTATTTTAAGATTTCTTCTGATTCTGTTTTGCCTAGATTGTATGAAATGTTGACTGATAAACTTACTCATGTTTTCTTTCCTGTGTATCAAGCATAGAAAAACTCCTGGAAAACTACCTTGAGAACATTTTTTAAAGTTTGTAAATCACATAAAACTAGAATACAAATTTCTGATTGTCAAAATCCTTCTTAAAGAATAGTTTTTATAAAGGAACAAAGGAATTTAAATATGTCTGCCTGGAACAAAGAAGGTCTACCACTTCTCACTGTAGATACTGAACATCTATCAACATAGCCCAAATTTTTCTGGCAATCACATTCCACTGATTATTAATATCGATTTGACTACTGACTAAAGGTTCTATACTTTTTTTTTTTTTTTTGCTCAGGCTGTGCCCATCTGTCACCTCTTCCCCTTCTCATCCAGTTGGTTTTGGGACTCAAGTACTGTATAAAGCTATATCTCTATCCCAATTAAATGTCACCTTGAAATTTAAGATGGGCTGAATATATATTCTACTTTCCAGTCCCCAGATATCTTATGTCCTGATTCTGTTACACAAAGTAATCACTATCTTTATAAGCTCCACATTACCATTGTATTGGCTTTCTAAGGGTTCTTTTTTTTTTTTTTAGCTTTGTTTTCTATACCTCTGTTCAAATGTTTAAATTGTAATATCCTTAAGGGAAAACCGTTCACAATTTTATCCCCAGCATACTGTACAGTTTCCAACATACAGTGTTCAATGAGCTTTAGGCAAGTAAATAACTAAATGAATGGACATGTTGAATAAGACTAGATCAAAAACAGCCCTATGTCATGCCATTAGAAATTTCCCTCTAGAGTGATAATAAGTCATTAAGCAGTTACAAATCTTCCTATTTTTGATATCATCTAGCTTATACTTCTTCATCTTGGTCATAAGGATTTCATTACATAGCTGTCACACACCTTATACTTACTCTCTGGATCTACAACTCTAATTACCTTTTCATAATGGAGACATTAGTCTGAGACAACTTGTTCTTGTGAATGGTTCACTTAAGGTTCAGTTTAAAGGAAAGGCAGGGGTGCGCCGGGTGGCTCAGTCAGTTGGGCATCCGTCTTCGGCTCAGGTCATGATCTCACCGCTCGTGGGTTCAAGCCCTGCGTCGGGCTCTGTGCTGACAGCTAGCTCAGAGCCTGGAACCTGCTTCAGATTATGTGTCTCCTTCTCTCTCTGACCCTTCCCTGCTCATGCTGCCTCTCTCTCTCAGAAATAAATAAAACATTTTTAAATGTTTCAAAAAAAAATAAAGGAAAGATAACTAGAACAACTGTATGCAAGAGAACAGCCAGTTAGGGCACTGCAATAGCTTTTCAAAATCCTTCAAGGAGCAGAGTGCATTGCATGTTGAGAACAGGAAGTGGGTGGTGTGCTAAGGCAAAGAGATCATGAGAGCAGTGTCATGAGAGGCAGTCTGGGAAGACTGATCAGAGTCAAATTACTGTAGACTTGAAATGCCTGAGAAATCTTTTGCATTTCCACAGCACCTACAGCAGTCTTGGACACATGGGAATCACTCAAATACTTGTTGATGGGCTTATTAAATATGATAGTTTCCCAAAAGACCAGAAATCTACCCTAAAGCCTGCTTTTACATTCCTCCGTCTAGACCATACACATAGTTGAGAAGAACACACAGTCTCACAGCAATGGCATCAAATAAGACAGAATGCTATTACTACTTATGAAATTAACACTCTCATGGAAAAGTAAATGGTAGCTTCGTGGGTGGGAAAATTCTACAGAGAAGAGTTAGGTGGTATGAAAGCATGTGATAATGAGTATGTCAGGTCTAACCAAGATGTGCCCTCAAAAACAAACAACACGGATGAAGCAACAGTTATAGAACAATAATCAACTCTTCAGATTTCCAATTTACATCTCGAATAATTCATTTCAGGCAAGAAGGACCACATTTGGCATAAGAGCAGGCTAAATCATTCCCAGATTTTTTCATAATACCATCCATGTGCTAAAATACAAGTTTAATTTAAAATATATTCATTGTACAATAAACATACTTGAGGAAGCACATACAAAAGTACTTCAGAATTAGAAACAAGAAAGGACACAAACTACAATAAGGGCAAGATTTTTAAAAATTAAAAGGAATAATATATTCAACTTTATGCCAATAAACTAAAAAAACCTAGCAAAAGTAAATGACTATCTAGAAAACTATAAATTACCAAGTTGCTTCAACAACAGGTTGAAACATGAATTGATCAATAACCACAAAGAAATTAGAAAGGTAATCAAAGGGAAGTGGAGGGATCATAGGCCCTGATAGTTTTATGGGTGAGAACTGCCACCTAAATATAAGTTGTATAACTTGTTTCAAATCATGGGAAAATACAGAGAGCCCCTCACTTCATCTTAGGCTACTCAGTAGCTCTTACCAGTCTTAATTTGGACAAGAACAGCACACAAAAAATAAAACTATATGCTTGCCTCTTTTATAAAGAATTAAATTAATTAATAAAAATTAATAATAGTAAATAGTAAATAAAACATTAGGAAATCTAACTTAGTGCTGTATTAAAAATATATCATAAACAAGCAAAATTTATTCCAGGATTATATAGAAGGTTTAACATCATTAAGTCTGTGTAGTCTCTGTATTAATAGAAGAAGGAAGAAAACTCAGACTTGTTACTGAGTAAAATCCTTAATTACTAGGCATAGAAACATTCTTACTTGATGAAAGGTACCTATCAGAAAGCTGTAATATACATGATATTCAATGGTAAACTGTCAGCAAATGAAGGATACCCTCTGACAGGTAAATCCTTAAATTTTCCTTGTATGGCCACAAAAATATCTCACCCAACATGGTTTTCTGCAATGTTGCCTTAATATTTCCCTGCCAAGAGAGAATATCTTTCTCTATTCCTTGAATCTAGGCAGGCCCTGTAATTGTTTTTGACAAATACAATATACAGAAGTGACCCTGTGCTAGTTCTAGGGATAGCCAATAATTGGCCTACAAACTTCTACTTCCTGTCTCTGAACACTCCTTCTGGAGGCAACCAGCCTCCAAGAAATCTGACTACCTTGAGAATGCTTTATGTGAGAAAGCCCAAGCTGGCCGTGTGGATAAGCTGCTTACTGGAAAAGACAGAGAGAGACAGCTGGCCCCTCTCCACTGTTCCAGCCATCCCAACTAAGGCATCAGAAATATCCACATGTTCAATCCAGCTGAATCTTCAGGTAACTCTACCCACTGTTGCCATTTGACTGCAACTACCTGAAAGGCCCCAAGTAAAAACCACCCAGGCTAAGCTCAAGTCGTCCCACAGAACTGAGGATCTGAGGATAATAAATTGTCTTAAACTACTAAGTTTGGGGATGATTTGATATGCTACAATAGAATGCTCACCGTGGAAGGCTTAGCCAAACTAAGAAGTTAGAAGAGACAAGAGGCAACCACTTAGAAAATAAAAGACAGAACTGTTACCATTTGCAAATGATACAATTATCTACATAAGATGCCTAAGAGTCAGTTAAAAACTATCAGATTAAAAGACTTCAGCAATCATATGCTAGATCAGCATGCATTATCTAGAATGCCTCTAATTTCAAGAGTTTCTCCATTAACCTTATAGGATATACCAAACAGACTGTTTCAATTGGTGAAACCATGATACCAATGTAGTACAAAATATATTCTGGCTTTGTACTGTTTGGCTTTGCTTGGCTCACAGCCATTGATCTTGCATCTTTAACCCTGGTTAACCAGCTTATAAATTTTAGTCTTTGATCATGAGAAAGATGAGGCAAGAGGAATGTAACTGCATATATTCATTCTGAAAATACTAGTTAAATCTGATCACTGTCTTTAAATATAATCCACTGCCCCCATATAGTACATCCCACAAAATTAACGCTTCTCAATGTAAATTTTACTCTGTCCTGAAATTGTATAATTTCAAGCTGATTCTTCTGCTCCAGCAGAATCTTCCCACTATGTTTGCCTCCTCCTCTATCCTTATTGTATGATCTTATACCTCTCTACAGACCCTCAAAACTCTTCTAATTCAAGGACTTTCTTTATTCCTTCCCTAAAGACTGCAGAAAAATCACACTGGCTTCTTTTTTTCTAAGTCTGTGTCAATGCTCACAAAAATAAGGGTACTAAGTATCTTATATATTATTTCATTCAGTTCCCATATGTACCACAAAGTTCAGCACTTGACTGCGTTTGTCTCGACACCAATTTTTCCAAGACTAAATCTTATTCAACTAGATACACAGTAAGCCTCTTGCCTTCTTCTCTTTTGTCTTCTCTCACTGTATCTAATAAAGAGCTGTATACTTTGCATGTGTTTAACATATACTTGATGGTTTTTAAAATCAATTTTGAAATTGTAATTTAAATAATATCCTTCAGATGCCACCTGGGTAGCTCAGTCGGTTAAGCATCTGACTTTGGCTCGGGTCATAATCTTGTGGTTCGTGGGTTAGAGCCCCACATTGAGCTCTTGTGCTGACAGCTCAGAGCCTGGAGCCTGTTTCACATTCTGTGTATCCATCTCTCGCTGCCCCTCACCCCCTCTCCTCTCGCTCTCACTCTCTCTCTCAAAAATAAACTTTAAAAAATGTAAATAATATCCTTCAACTAACTGGCTTTCATAAGAACAGTATTTAAAAGGAAATTACTAACCTTGGTTAAATCCTTTTTTTTTTTTAAACTGAAGGATAACTGACATAACATTTATTAGTTTTAGGTGTATAATATAATGATTGGATATTTGCATATATACTGCAAAATGGTCACCACGTTAAGTCCATTTGTTTTCACTATTCTGGTCTTTTATGACCAAGCCTATCCCCTTCATCTCCTTTTTAAAAATAACATGGGTAAAGAGAGGCCACATTTTCTAGGATTCTGATTGTTAAGGCTTGTGAGCATCAGAGAGCCCAATGCAGGGTTCATGACTTTCCACTTGGTTCTGAGGTTCTAGCAATGTGAAATTCTTGTGGGCTATGACTTTTAGTGTAAAACAGGTTGGTTGGTTTGTCTTTTGTTCTTGTTTAGAGAGCACGAGCAGGGGAGAGAAACAGAAGGAGAGAATCGTAAGCAGGTTCCACACTTAGTGTGGAGCCAGACCAGGGGCTCAATCCCACAACCCTGGGATCATGATCTGAGCTGAAACCAAAAGTCAGTGGCTCAACTGACTCAACTACCCAAGCACCCCTAAAATAGAAGTTTTTCAGATTACTCAATGGTGGAAAATGACATTTCCTTAATTTTAATCTTAACTGGACCACAAAAAACAATCAGGTTGAAGGGAAGAGATGACAGCTATGGTGACAGTAATGATTAACTTTAAAGGCGGCTTAATGAAGAGATGATTTTTTTTAGGTCTTGTCAGATATTCCCAGAAAAGTTCTAATTTCCAGGGAAATTAATAATAAAGACTTGGAGCATATACAACAACAAAAATCTGAACAGAAAGTTGGCTTCAGCCATATTCTTGGGTATACACAGATAACAAAAGCAAAGTGAGAGAAGCATTTTTATGGAGTTTACTCCTGAAAGTAAATCAATGAAAGATGCTTCGTTCATTGAGAAAAAGTTCCTACAAAAAAATGTCAGCTGAATTCCAATATGTGTCCAATGACACAGCTGAAAACTTGCTGTGTAAACTCATTTTATTAAATGAATGGTAACAGTTCAGACTGACAGACAATCCAGAGACTATCTAATAATGCATCATCAAGGTATGCATCAGAATCATCTGCGCTGTTTTTTTATTAAAAATACCTAGTGACTCATCTTGAAGCCTCTCCATCAGAAGATACAATAATTAAAATGGTAATTATGTATGAGAATGAAAAAATATTTTTTTTTAATATTTTTATTTATTTCTAGGAGAGAGAGAGAGACAGCGTGAGCAGGGGAGGGTCAGAGAGAGAGGGAGTCACAGACTGAAACAGGCTCCAGGCTCTGAGCTGGCAGTCAGCACAGAGCCCGACGCGGGGCTCGAACCCGCGAAGTGCGAGATCATGACCTAAGCGAAAGTCGGACGCTTAACCGACTAAGCCACCCAGGCGCCCCGATAATGAAAAAATATTATCACAAAGTCATATGATTTTTTAAGGCATAGTTTTTTTTTTTACAATTAATGAATACTGTCTACTTGTGGAGACACAAAAGGCAATTTGATTAACATTTGGATTTTATAAATTTTTGTATAGGACAGTGTACTCGTTCAGAGAACAGGCGGTGGTGCCAGGAGCAGCTCAAATTGCAGCTCTGGTGTTTATCAGCCATGTGACTTTGTGGAGTTTCCCTAACCTTCTGTGCCTTATCTGGAAAATGATGACAAAAATTGTCCTGCTTCAAAGGTTTATTCTGAAGATTAAATACTTATAAAGCATCTATGATTTTATCACTTGAAAAGGACTCAAATATTAGCTATGATTCTAATTATTATTATCCTCTGAAAGCTTACATATTTATTCCAGTAAGCACGCCACTGTCCAAAGCACTCTAGGGAGTTGCCTACAAAACTTGTACAGTCTCTGAATATCTTCAGTAATGGCAAATCTTTATCTTTGATGGTGTACTTGATATTTTAGGACTCATCAAAATTAATCTGGGCCAAATTTTTATGAATCAGATGGGCAATCAGGCTGGATAATGACCTTTTAAGTGAAAAATAAAATATGATGATAGAGTAATTTTTTTTATGTTGGCAGTTCCAGAAATTCTATGTAATTGACTCACTGTCACAGTTAAGGTCACCTTTGTAGTGAAAGGACCATGGTAATATTAGCACTGACAGTTATTTTAGAGGTCTTTTAATCAATGCTGTCATTTTAAATATGAAAATGAAACCTCAGTTAGCATAAGTGACTTGCCCAAAATCTCAAAGCTATGCCAGTCAGAGAGCTGAGACAAAAGCCCAAGATTCTTAACTTCCAGTTCACTTCTTCCTCCTCTACACCACACTGCCTTGTCCTTGTGGTCACATCTGCAAGTGACATTTATACTCATGCAAACGGTCTTATTGCTGGTATTAAAAAATAAAAAAGGGGGCACCTGGGTGGCTCAGTCGGTTAAGCATCTGATTTCAGCTCTGGTCATGATCTCACAGTTCATGGGTTCGAGCCCCACATCGGGTTCTGTGCTGACAGCTCAGAGCCTGGAGCCTGCTTCCGATTCTGTGTCTCCCTCTCTCTCTGCCCCTTCCCCCCTCAAAAATATAAACATTAAAAAAAATTTTTTTAAGTAAAAAAGTTGCTCCCAGAGCCAGAAAGTTTTCATAGATTCCCCTATTGCCAACACATGTGATTAACTTTGCTCATTTTGGATTTTAGTATAATGTTTCGGGATTGGCTTAAGAAATTTCTCCATTTGGCCTACTATCTGAAGAACATGAGCAAATACAGAATTCCTTCTAGATTGGCAGTTCTGTTGGAGTTTTAACTGGACACAAATCAAAGTTACTGCAGTGTCTCCAAAGACATGTTCCTACCAGCATATAACTACTTACAACTCTTGAAGTCTGTTCCAAAAAAATAAACGAGCACAATTCTCCTTTCTCCTCCTTCTTCATCTCATTGGATCTCTAGCTTATTACCAGTCTCACACACTCACAAATGCCTCACAAGTCTTTTAGTCACTGATAAGCAAAAACCAATCTGAATAGAGTGAGACTTTATAGTCCTGTGGTCTTTAGACTATATATTCCTGAGGCCTCCAGAATTCTAGAGCATGCATCCATGTCTGCATACATGCATATGTATGCATAAAGGTATAGGTATGTTTTTATGTCTGAATATGTGTAAGGGATTATATAAGGACACTTTGCTACACTAAAAAAAACATTCAACTGAAAGCCAAAGAACCTGGTTCGAACTCAGTTCTACCAATTTAAGAGCTAACCTTTAGAGCATATTCCATAACCTCTTAAGTATCTCTAAGCTCTGAGTTCTCTATGGAAAGGGATGAGATCATATTAATCTTTTAAATTCCCTTTCTGCTGTCTCTGGCTCATAGTAGGCTTTCCATAAATTTGTTTCAGTTCAAATTTGAATGAGAACAAAGGGAGACCAAGAAAACGACACATAGATAGAAAGGTAAAGTCCACATCTTCCACAAAAGTGGAGTGTAAAGTCATTTTTTTACCCTGAAATTACTAAAATATTCTACAGGATATAAAAATCCTCAGAAACAGCCTAATATACTCTACTTCTGGCCAAGCCAGAGTAATAGAGACCATATTACCCTCCTAAATGAAACAACTAAGACAACAACAATAACAACTAAGAAAACATGTTGAAACAATGGTTTTCAAAACACTGGCTATCAGGCAAGAAAAGACAGTAAGAGCTGAGAGTAAGGAAACACTTGAGGTGAGCCCTGTGACTGGAGAAAGTTTTGAGGCCGACACCCAGGGAGAGGGATCCCAGTAGAGGAAGGTGGACTCCCTGAGTTGAAAAGCTGGGAGACCAGAGAAACCAAAAGTGCTAGAGTTCTCACCACACAGTACTAGAGAAGAGAAGGCAAACAGAAAACTCCAGAGATCTGGAGAGAGTCACACTCAAGTATTCAGTTGTGTACTGATCAGTAAATCAGTGGAGGAAACTACCCAAAGCCGGAGGGGGGGAAAAAAACCCAAAAGGACTAAAAGAAAAAAGAAGCAGAGATTACACACGGTGAGAAATAATGTCTATTCCTCACAGAGTATGACCCATAATCCATGAGCCATACATAAAGTATTAAGAACAGTTTTGTTTCAGGGGTAGATGAAATTAGCCACAGACCAAATTACGTTCTAGCCCAGCCTTACAAAGTTTTAAAAGCAAGATGTCAAAGGATCAAAATTTTTCCAAGTAACATAAATATATCTCAGAATAAATCTCAAGAATACTTACTGAAATAAAAAAATACTCAGCAAGCAATAAGGCAAAATAAACAATGCCTGGAATCTAGTCAAATATTACGACACATGCAAAGAAGGGGGAAATAAAATACAAAATGAATGCAAAATCAATCAATCAGCATGAGTCTGGGAAGTGCTGATGTGGATGGATAAAAAAAAGAGAGAGAGGGAAAAGAAAGAGGAAAGAGAAGGGTGATGAGAAGAGAAAGAAATCAATCAAAACTGACTCTGAATTGACAGAGATGAGATGATTAGTACAGGGCCATTAAGTTATTACAAATGTAATTTATATGCACAAAAGCTAGAGAAAAGATTGAACATGTTATATGTTTAGCGGTACCTGGATGGCTCAGTCAATTAAGCGTCTTACTCTTGATTTGGCTCAAGTCATGATCTCAAGGTTTATGAGTTTGAGCCCCACATCAGGCTCTGCACTGACAGTATTGAGCCTGCTTGGATTCTCTCTCTCCCTCTCTCTCTCCCTCTCTCTGTCTCTCCCCTGCTTGGGCATGCTCCCTCTCTGTCTCCCTCTCTCTCTCTCCCTCAAAATAAATATATTTTTAAAAAGAAATAAATAAGTAAATAAATAAAAATCAAAGTAAATCAACTGTTCAAAGCAACAAGAATAATATATTGGAGGGTTGGTAACATTTAGAAGTAAAATACATGATGGGGCGCCTGGGTGGCTTAGTCGGTTAAGCGTCCGACTTTCGCTTAGGTCACGATCTTGCGCTTCGTGGGTTCGAGCCCCGCGTCGGCCTCTGTGCTGACTGCCAGCTCAGAGCCTGGAGCCTGCTTCAGATTCTGTGTCTCCCTCTCTCTCTGACCCTCCCCTGCTCGCGCTCTCTCTCTCCTAAAAATAAATAAAACATTAAAAAAAAATTAAAAAAAAAAGAAGTAAAATACATAATAAAAATAGCAAAAAGGCCAGTAAGAGGAAAAATGTACATGGATGTAAGGTCCTTTTACTGTATGGGAAGTGGTATGCTATCACTCTAAAATGTACATTATAAACCCTAAAGCAACCATTAGAATAACAAAACAAAAAATTAAAGCTAATAGAGCCAACAAAGGAAATAAAATCTAAAATTAGGCAGATAAGGAGGAAAAGGAGATCGAAGAACAAATGTAAGAAACTGAGTACAGATAGCAAGATAGTAGATTTAAACTCCGCAATAGCAGTAATTACAGTAAATTAAAAATAGCCCAAACACCCCGATTAATAGGCAAAAAAAAAAAAAAAAATACTGGATTTAGAAAAAGGGCAAGACCCAACTTCATGATATCTACAAGGAACTCCCTTTAAATATAAAAAATTTAAAATAGGCTAAATATAAAAAGCAAACAGGAAAAAGATACGCCATGCTGACACAATTCAAAAGAAAGCTAGAATAGCTGTATTAGTATTATACAAAGTAGACTTCAGAACAAAGGTTATTACCAGGAACAAAAATAATGATAATGATCAATTATCTTCAATGATAATTCATAATTCATCTTAAATGATAATCAGAATGATTTAAAAAAGGTACCAGCAATTTTTCTTTTCTTTTTTTAATGTTTTTATTTATTTCTAGGATAGAGAGAGAGAGGGACAGCGTGAGCAGGGAAGGGTCAGAGAGAGAGGGAGACACAGACTCTGAAACAGGCTCCAGGCTCCAAGCTGGCAGTCAGCACAGAGCCCAACGCAGGACTCGAACCCACGAACCATGAGATCATGACCTAAGCGAAAATCGGACACTTAACCGACTAAGCCACCCAGGAGCCCCGGTACCAGCAATTTTTCAAGGGGACATAATAATTCTAAATGTTTATGCACCCAATAAGAGCTTGAAAATGCATGAAGCAAAATGTGAAAGACCTATAGGGTAACACAGACAAATCCACAATATTTAACACCCCCCTCAATAAGTAATAGAAAAAAAAAAACAGGAAATAAGTAAAGATATAGAACACTTAGAATATCTGACCTAGTTAACATTTATAGAATACTTTACTCAACAACAGAATATATTTTTCAAGAGCACATGAAATATTTAACATTAAAGATCATATTCTGAACCACAACACAAGTCTCAAGAAATTTAAAGGATTTAAGCCATGCAATGTTAACTTTTCTCATCACAAAGGAATTTAATTAGAAATCAATTTTAAAATCTGGAAAATACACAAATTTGTGAAAACTAAATAAACTTCTAAATAACCCTTGAGCCAATGAAAACAATCAAAGGAAAATTAGGAAATATTCCGGAATGAATGAAAATGAAAAAAACACACCAAAATGTATGACATGCAATTAATGTACTAAATTTATAGTACTAAAACCATATATTTGTAAACAAGAAAAGCCTCAAATCAATGACCTCAGCTTTCACTGTAAAAAATTAGAAAGTACAAATTAAACTCAAAGTCTGCAGGAGAAAGGAAATAATAAATATCAGAGCTGAGATCAATGAAACAAAAGACAAAAACAATAGAAAAATCAGTAATGCCAAAACCTGTTTCTTGGAGAAGATCCATAATACTGACAAGCCTCTGGCTAGACTAACCAGGAAAAAAAGAAGACTCAATTACCAATAACAAGAACAGAAGTAACAGCACTACAGATTCTACAGATGCTTAATTTTACCACTTACATAAAGTGGACAAATTCCTTGAAAGATACAAATTACCAACGCTCCCTCGAGTAGAAATATAGATGACTGGAATAGTTCTATATGTAAAGAAACATAATCTTAGTTCAGAATACTCCTACAAGGAGAATTTCAGACTCAGATAGCTTCATTATGAATTCTAACAAACATGTAAAGAAGAAAGAATACCAGTTCAACACAATCTCTTCCAGAAAAATGAAAAGAGTAGTTCTCAATTCATTCTGGCTCCCCAATAGAGGGATCCCTAATAGAGGACTCAACAACTGATAGACATTTGTATTGTTGCCAGGTTTTAGCTAACACAAATAAAGATCTTATGAACGTCTGTACATAAATCTTTATTTGGACACACACTTTCATTTCTCCTGGATAAATATCTAGGAGTTCTCGAGAATGGCTAGGTCATATTGTAGGTATATGCATTGTGGAATATCCACACAAAGAAATACAACTTAGTAACAAAAAGAAATGAATTACTTACACACACCATGAACAAATCTCAAGATAATTATCTTGAAATATAGAAGGCAGACAAAAAAGAACACATACTATACAATTATATTTATATAAAATTCTCAAAAAATCAAACTAATCTATGGTGATTAAAAAGCATATGAACATATAGGAGGATTAGGAGGAAATTAACGGAGGACCATGGGGGAGAAGAAAGGGAAAAACAGTGGGGGAGAGGGAGGGNATATGAGCGTTTGCTTGGAGATGGAAAAAGAATGAGTAAGAAGGAGGCATTATCAAGGGGCATAAGGAAATTTTTGGAGCTGTTGAGTACGTTCATTGTTTTAATTATGGTGACAGTTTCATGGATGTTTGCATATCAAAACTTATCAAATTGTACACCTTAAGTTTGTGAAGTTTATTATGTCAATTCTATCTTAATGAAGACTTTTTAAAAATCCTTAAATCAGAACTCAAGACCCTTCATCTCCATTAATTCCTACACAGGTACACAGCTAGCCCAGATCATGATACTTTCCTCAAAACTACAGAGGAAAATTCACCAAGTATTTATTAGACACACTCAAACTTTAGCATCCATTCATTCTTTCAAACAATATTTATTCAGAATGTAAAATGTTGAACAATGCTGAGCAAGATGCTATTCTGATTTTCTGGTTTCTCACTTAAAGACATGCACACACAGGAACACACAAGCACACACATGTAGACTATTCATATATCTCTAAAAAACTGATGCAGTATTTTGCTCTATATTTTAAATACACTTGATCACCAGGCTGGTAGGAACTTTAGCGTTACTATGTGTTATGAACACATGAGGTGGGAGTTTTACCATCTACCCATATATTCTGACATATACAGCTTACAGCAGCATGCCTTTAGCCACCATATAGTTGTATCATCCATGAATATCTGCTAGTATTTATGTACAGTGCCTTAAAACTCACATGAATGCTCTCTAATGGAAATATCAGCATCTGGAATAGTTAAGATGAAAAGACTGGCTAAAAGTAAAACAGGACTTGTTATGGGCACCTGGGTGGCTCGGTCAGGTAAGCATCCAACTCTTGATTTTGGCTCAGGTCATGTTCTTGTGGTTCATGAGTTTGAGCCCCACACTGGGCTCTGTGCTGACAGTGCGTAGCCTGCTTGAGATTCTCTCTCTCTCCCCGCCCCCCCCCTCTGCTCCTCCCCCACTCATGCTATCTCTGTCTCTCTGAAAATAAACTTTAAAAAATTAAAAAAATAAAACAGGACTTATTAGAGTTGCCATGTTAGCCATCATCCCCATCTAAGTAGGCTGCTTTGCCCACACACTCCTTGCCCTTATATGAAACTATACAATGAAAATAATCTGCTTTAAAGAGAAAAGACAAAATAAGCCTTCCGTTTTCCCTTCCATCCTTCTTCCCTTATTGAATAGTTCAGTCTAAGAGCCTGAGGTGGAGCCAAACAAAGTAGACTTCCATGTAATATGGGAGGTGGTGGGGAAGGAGTTGCAGCCTGATCCAGAATGTAAGAGCCTGAACAAGGTCACAATGGAGTCTAAATGGGGGTAGGAGGAGGATGACCCATTACAGGATATAGAACCTCAGCAGAGTAAGGACAGTGCCCACATGGTGGCAGTGGGATGAAGAGTAATTACCTACATACAGGGGGAATTGATCTAATAAGTAAATATAATAAAAATAATGAAGAAGTAGGCTTCTCATTGCTAGAGAAGGAAGTTGCAAATACAAACAGAAAATTAAAATGAACCTGTGACACTGGATGGGAACTGAAAATACATTTGTGAACCCATGTTTTCAACATAGATAGGTAGGTAGACAGACAGACAGGCAGGCAGGCAAACAGATGGATGATATACAGGGGCACCTGGGTGGCTCAGCCGGTTAAGCATCCAACTTCAGCTCAGGTCATGATCTCACGGTTCGTGGGTTCGAGCCCAGTGTCGGGCTCTGTGCTGACAGCTAGCTCAGAGCCTGAAGCCTATTTCGGATTCTGTGTCTCCCTCTCTCTCTGACCTTCCCTTACTCACGCTGTCTCTCTCTCTCTCAGAAATAAATAAAAAACATTTAAAAAAATTTTTTTAAAAACCAGATGGATGATATAAAAATATAGATAAATATGGGGTGCCTGCTGGCTCAGTTGCAACAGCATATGACTCTTGATCTTGAGCCCCACGTGGGGTGTAGAAATTACTTAAATTTTTTTTAAGCATCTAAAATAAATAAATATATATTATAGCTCTCTCACTGAGGGCATAGGAGCAGTGATGCACTGCAAAGAACATACATATACCCAGACTTTAGTTTCTAAAAACTGATCTTCACTAAAAGAAACCAAAGTTCCTTGGAGAAATAACTAATTCTTTTTTTTAATGTTTATTTTTGATAGAGACAGAGCAGAGCAGGGGAAGGGCAGAGAGAGAGGGAGACACAGAATCTAAAGCAGGCTCCAGGCTCTGAGCTGTTAGCACAGAGCCTGACACAGGGCTCAAACCTACAAACTGAGATCATGAGCTGAGCCAAAGTCACACACTTAACTGACTGAGCCACACAGGTGCCCCAAGAAATAACTAATTCTAATCTAGGTCCAAAGAACTATAAACCTGGAATATGCTGTACCAGGGAATAAAAATGTACTCAAAGAGTGAAGTAAATATGTCAAACGAAAACAGAAGCCAACTTCTGTTTCCAAGGCCAAATGTGAAATAATCTGAGTATCAAAGTAAATTATTATAGTAACAGATTACAATATATTGGCTCAAAGAGGAATATGTTAGTCCACACTGATATAAATAAGTGAATGATGAAGAAGAGAGAACTTTTCCTTAGAGTAGGATGTTAACTAATGAATACAGAAGACGTGAGAGAATTAGACAATAGCCACTTGGCAGTCATCACATTAATAACTAATTCCACAGAATGCAAAATGGTGCAGCCACTATGGAAAACAGTGTGGCGGTTCCTCAAAAAGTTAAAAATAGAACTACCATATGACCCAGCAGTTGCACTCCTAGGTATCTTTCCAAGGGATAGAGGTGTGCTATTTCGAAGGGGCACATGCACCCCAATGTTTCTAGCAGCACTGTCGACAATAGCCAAAGTATGGAAAGAGCCCAAATGTCCATAGATGGATGAATGGGTAAAGAAGATGTGGTATATATATACAATGAAGTATTACTCGGCAATCAAAAAGAATGAAATCTCGCCATTTTCAACTACGTGGGTGGAACTAGAGGGTATTATGCTAAGTGAAATTAGTCAGAGAAAGACAAATATCATATGATTTCACTCATATGAGGACTTTAAGATACAAAACAGATAATCATAAGGGAAGGGAAGCAAAACTACATCACTTGAAAGAATGCAAGAATACAACATCACTTCTATAATACTCCTTCAAAAAATAGACAACGTGAATCTCTTTATGAGGCACCATTAGACAAATCAAAACTGGGGAACATTACAAAATAAATGGCCTAGGGGCACCTGGGTGGCTCGTTGGGTGAGCATTTGACTTTGGCCCAGATTATGATCTCGCGGTTTGTGGATTAGAGCCCCACGTCAGGCTTTGTGCTGACAGTGCGGAGCCTGTTTCGAACCCTCTGTCTCCCTCTCCCTCTGCCCCTTCCTGCTTGCTCTATCTCTCAAAACTAAATAAACATTAAAACAATTTTTTAATAATAAAAAAAAACAAAATAAAAGGCCTAAAATCTTTTTACATGCCAAGGTCATGAAACTCAAGGAAAGACGAGGAACTGTTTCAGACTTACAGAATAGACACGACCACTAAATGCAATGTGTAGCCCTGGATGACATCCTTTGTTATAAAAGATGTTGAGTCAGGTGAAGAAACTTGAATGGGATTTGTGAGTTCATTGGTAGTCATGTTTTAATGTTAACTTCCTTATTTTGATGGCTGTACTATAGTTATAAAGAATGTTCTCAGGGCACCTGGGTGGGTCAGCTGGTTAAGTATCCGACTTCAGCCCAGGTCATGATCTCATAGTTTGTGGGTACCAGCCCCGTGTCTGGCTCTGTGCTGACAGCACAGAGCCTGGAGCCTGCTTCAGATTCTGTGTCTCCCTCTCTCTCTGCCCCTCCTCCACCTCAAAAATAAAGACACATTAAAAAAATTTTTTAAAGGGAGAATCAAACCCTCCACACCGTAACGCAAACTGACATTTACAGTTGTGTCATGCTATATCTCACCAAAAATTTCATTTTGAAAAGAAACTTTTGATGAATTCCCAGGAAAGGTTTAAAGAAATTTAAATGGCAAAAAGAAAAAAAAAAAGCCCAACACCTTGCCCTTTCCATTTGCTTTCTATCAGAGGCCCTTTTCGCAGAGGCCCTTTTCGCCACCTCCTCTGAGTAGTCTAAACTCAGTATCAAATACGGGCTGCCTTGCAGATGCCAGCACATACTGTGCCTTTCAGAATATTTTTCAGAGCTGTGAATTTATTTATGTATAAACAATGTTTCAAGTCTATTCAAGTGGTTCCACAGAGTAATTCCACATGACAACTTTTTTCTACCATCAGAACCTACTAATATTAAAAAGAAAACCATAGTTTAAAAACAAACACTTAAAAGTCACAGTTTCCAAGGCTACGGGGAACAACTTAATGTTTGAAGCATCAAAACGGAATGCCTAGCACATTTTAAATAAGTATATTTTCTTCTCTGAGCAATGATAAAACTTCCTTTTTCTGCGTGCTCTATAAAAAAAGTTTTATAATAATAGTTTATCATATAAGTAATCACCAAGTAAGACATTCATTTTTAGTCTTGAAAATATAACATTTGAAGTTGGCTATTTTGCCAGTTTTGCTATTCAGCTCCAAAGTCTCAACTGCTAGGATTAGCACTCTGATCCTTTGATCAAACACACACACACACACACACACACACACACACACACTCATAACGGAATTATGACGAGGTCTAAAAAGTATAAAAAGACTTTCATTAAGCATGTAAATTTTAACAAAACAATGTATTTTGTTAAAAACAGCATAGAGCAGAAGAGGCCTCAAGCATCTGGAGGGTGCCAAGAAAGTGTTGTACAACCTTGGACAAGTTATTAAACTTTCCTAAGCCTCAATCTCTTCCTTTGCCTATTGTGGCAGGTTATTGAAAGGATTAAATAAATAGGATAATAAAATATGTACAACACCTAACACCATATCTGCATGGAATGGGCACTCCAAGGAAAACAAAAACAAAGAAGCAGCTAGCACTAAAGAGCCAGAAGCCACCTATGTTAAAAGATAATAATGCAAAATTAATAAAACTAAGAATCTGGGCACAGAATGCGCGTTAAGTGCTGTAAGGTAAAAGAAATGGAGTGAGGTCCAAGAAAGCTTCCTAGAGCTGAAGAATGGGATCTACATCTTGAACAATGGATCTAACATGTCTGCAAACATTCCCTACCTCTCTACATGCTGTTATGGGTGTAAACTGCTGCTCCTTACACTGCCTGAGAAACTCCTACTTATTCTTTATTAATTTAACATCAACCATGTGCTGGAAATAGACTAGGCACCAGAGGCTATAATAGTGAGCAAGATAAACCAGATTCCCTGGCTCCCATATAAGGTTAAATCTACTGGAAGAAACAGTAATTAAATAGGCAATTACACCACCATGTAAAGTTTTACACAGAAGACGGTAAGGTGCTTCCTTTCTCTCCTCCACCAACACACTCCCCAAAATGAAGATGCCACTTGAGTATGCTAAGGCCAAGATTTACATTTAGCATTAGGTAGGAGGCTCCCTTAGGCCTAAACTACCTGCTTTCACCCAGCCTTCTTCCAGAGAGCTGCCCTGATTACATTTCCTCTGGATATCTATCTGCTAGTAAAGCCACACTCTGATAATCACTTTACTATTGTTTCTTTTGTGCAGAACTCCTGCTGGAACTGATACCGAAGAGGAGTGACTGACAGTGTAGCATAAGGCCCTACTAATAGCAGGTTCTCAATAAAGATTTGCTGCTAGTAACATTTTATTTCAAACTATTGTCCACATTCTTTTCTTAGATTACTGGATTACTAAACTCTGCACCTAACTGATCCCAAATCCTCAAAATTTATCATATAGCATGCACGCTCCATGGTTTATATTCTAATTCTTGATTGTTAGTTTCTATACACATTCTCACAAAAATATAGTCTTGGAGTGCCTGGGTAGCTCAGTCGGTTAAGCGTCCGACTTCGGCTCAGGTCATGATCTCACAGTTCGTGGGTTCGAGCCCCGCGTCAGGCTCTGAGCCGACAACTAGCTCAGAGCCTGGAGCCTGTTTCAGATTCTGTAGCTCCCTCTCTCTCTGACCCTCCCCTGCTCATGCTCGCTCTCTCTCTCTCTCAGAAATAAATAAAAATTTAAAAAAAGAAACATTTAAAAAACAAAAATATAGTCTTAACTGTTGGATGATCAAGAATGTTAGAAAAATCTATAAACCCAATCTAATAACAATAAAAGCATCAGACATTTCAACAGAAGGACATTCTACAAAACACCTGACCAGCAATCCTTAACACAATCAAGGTCGTCAACAACAAAAGTCTGAGAAACTGTAATAGTGAAGAGGAACCTCAGGCAACGTGATGACTAAATGTTACACAGTATACATACAGAATGAGATCCTGGAAGAAGACATCTGAAAAAAGTACAGTACAGGTTCTCGTTAATAATAATCTGTCAATATTGGTTCACTAATCATAACAAAGGTGCCACTGTGAGATCATAAAAAATACATATATTGATCTTTGCCCCCCAGTTCCTGGCATAGAGCTTCTAACTAAGACCCTTGTAATTTCCTAAATCATAAAAACACTAGGAGCACTCTGGTTCCTAACACACAGTTCCTAAATTCCTTGGAATTTCCTGGATGTAGCAGCATCTTTGCTGAAATGAGATGAATCTTGGTGGGCTCCTGAATGGTGGCTTATCATCAGAAAGACCATATTAGAAGCTTGGAATTTTCAGCCCCGTCTCCCATTCAACAGAGAGGGGGAAGAGGCTGGAAACGAAGTTAATAATTGATCATGCCTATGTGACAAAGCCTCTACAAAAACCCCCAGAAACATGGAGTTCAGAGAGCTCCCTGGTTGCTGGACACACAAAGGTGCTAGGAAAGCGACGCACCAGGAGAGCGCCTGCAAGCTTCGCACCCCTTCCACCTGCCTTGTTTTTACACATCCATCCCATCTGAATGTTCATCTGTATCTTTTATCATATCCTTTTAAAATAAGCTAGCAAACAGTAAGTAAGCTGTTTTCCTAAGTTAAGTGAACCACTATAAGCAAACTGATGGAAACTGAGGAGGGGGCTGTAGAAACTTCTCATTTCTAGATGGTTGGTCAGGAGCACAAATAACAACATGGACTTGAGACTGGCATCTGAAGTGGGGGAGGGGGGGCAGTCTTGCAGGACTGAACCCTTCCTCTATGGGATCTGATACTATCTATTCAGAGACAGTGTCAGAATTGAGTTAACCTGCAGGGCGCCCAGATGGTGTTGCAGAATTGCTTGGTGTGCGAAACCCCACACACATCTGGTGTCAGAAATGTTGTAACTAAGGCAATGGTATGAGGGTGAAGGAGAAACAGAAGAAGGACTGAGTTTTTCCTACTCAACCTTACTAATGAAAGATATTAGGAATAAGGGAAAATGGGTATGGGGTAAATGAGAACTCTCTGCACTATCTTACAATGTTTCTGAAAAACACTTTGTAATAATAACATAACATTTAAAAAAGTAAAAAGCAAATAAAGAATAGCTGATTTCTCATAACATCAGACTCAGGATGTTTATAACACATGGTGAAAAGCCAGTACCTAAAGCACTAGTAAAAATTAGCCAACAAAACCTGAAAAAATAGTCCTTATTATTTAAACAAAGAATATATATTTTTTTAAATTCTGCCAGATTATAATCGAGCCTAACAAAAACACAACCTGCAAGATCAACAAACCTGTTTTTGTCACTGACTCCTTTCCCAGGGGATTCAGTGGGCAAGATGCTCTTTCAAAATGTCAACTTAATTCTCCTCCACACACTTATGAACTGAAGTCATAGTTCCAGTGTGAAGATCTTGAAAACTGAGCAAAGGGGTCTAGCTCACATTCTAAGACTGATAAAAAGTAGGACACCTGGAAAGATGTTTTGTGCCAAGTACACCACATAAGAATAGGGAGTGGAGCCCAGGTGGGTTCTTCCTCTTCAGAAACTTGACAATTACTTACACCATTTTTTGACACAAAAGATTTACCAATTTCATGATTAGTTGTCTCCTCACACACATACATATACCACACTTCCCCAAACTCTAAGTTCCATGAAAGCAATAACTACCTTTCTACTTTTTCATATACAGAGTGCCTCATTTGTGAAATTCTATAGAATGATAAATTACCAGCAGATTAAAATGGAAATAACCATATGTTTTTAAATTGAAGTGAAATTCACATAATATACAACTAACCATTTAGAGTGTACAATCTGGTGGCACTTCGTGTATTCACAAGGTTGTGCAACTGCCACATAATCCAACTCCTATCTTAGAGATAAATGAATTCAAATAGCACCCTCCCTTGTCCCTCCTCCAACAGCTAAAAAGTTATCAAGTCCCTTCCTCCTTTATTACATGTTGGTTTTCTCCTTATATCATTCTGTGATTAAATTAGTGTGCAGTGGTGAAGAAAGAAGGCAGACATCCACTCCTGTGAGAGGCGGCTCACCTTCTCCTCTAGAAAAGCCACTTTCACTGGAGCACACCTCTACCGCTAAAAAGTACCTTCTTACATTCAGTCTATATCTGCCTTCCTTTGGCTCCCACAGGACTCACATTATGCCACCTCCAGTATTCATAAGCTATGACTGTCACCTCAATTATTTTAAGCCTTAGTTTCCTCATCTGTAAAAATGTGGATATTAACACCTACGGTTACAGGGCTGTTTTGAGAAATAAATAAGATCATGTATGGCTCACGTGGGGTTCAACTGTTTTCTCTTACACCCTGCATAATACTCAGCTTGGAGATGGAAGCAGACATCTTCCTTGCAATTCACAGCTGTCTTCCAGATCACTGCCCTCTCTGTGTTCTAAAAGCCCTCCATCCCTCTACTCTGCATACATTACAGCACTTTCCCTTCTCACTGCTGCTATGATATAGTTCTGATTCTAGCTTAGTAACTGAAGATTTTAGCACCTGACTCATCATCTCCTCTGCCACTGCTCGTCACTGTTCTTGGTGACTTCCACATTCATGCAGAAGACAAGCCGTCCAATACTCAAACGTCTCAGGTTCTTGACCTCCACCCTGTTCCACCACTTACTCTCTTACTTTAAGTCACAATAACTTCAGCGCAGGTCATGATCTCGTGGTTCATGAGTTCGAGCCCCGCATCGGGCTCTGCGCTGACAGCTCAGAGCCTGGAGCCTGCTTCAGATTCTGTGTCTCTCTCTTTCTCTGCCCCTCCCCTGCTCATTCTCTCTCGCTTTCTCTCAAATAAACACTAAAATAAATTAGTAAGCAAGTAAATAAATAAATAAATAAATTGCAATAACTATAGCACCTTTAAAAACCCCAATTTCAAGCAGCCCAGCCTCTGACCGTCATCATCCATATTTCCAGATCACTCCTCACCACTGGAACTTCTACTGATCCCAGCACTTTTTCACTAACCATCTTTCCTCCATGCCCTTATTTCTCCCCTTGTCCAGCTTGTACATTATTATAAATCACTCCTCTTTACTTTCATAAATACCACCACAACTGACCTAGTTGCTCAGATTAATTATCTAGAAGTTATCCTTAGGTCCAATTCCCCTCACATACCCAGACTGATTCCATTAGCAAGTCTGGTTAGCTCTATTTTCAAATTACGTCCAGAATGTGCCCCTTCTCTTAATTCACCTCATCTGCTATCAGAATAGTCTAAGTCACTCTTACCTGCAAATGACAAGTCTCTTAATTAATCTCTCCCCTGCCACTCTCCCTCCCCTCAGTTCTGTTCTCCATGCCAGGCCCATTTTCTTTAAATAAAAATCAGATCATATCACTCCCTTGATCAAAACCATCCAATATTTTCCCACCAAAATTGGGAAAAAATCTAAAACTTCACAATCTAGCTTCTGCTAACTTTGCTCACTATAGGCTAACCGCTTAGCTGTTCTTGCAACCAACCAAGCTCACTCCCACTCAGGGCTTTTATACTGCTAATTGTGTTCTCTACAATGTTCTTCCCACAGACAACCACACAGCTTGTTGCCTTCTCTTTTTCAAAGCTTTGTTCAAATATTTTCTTCTCAGTGAGGTCTTCCCCGATCACCCTATCTAAAATAACTCACCATGGGACTCCTGGATGGCTCAGTCAATTGAGTGTCCAACTCTTGATTTCAGCTCAGGTCATGATCCCCAGGGTCATGGGATCGAGCCCTGCATCAGGCTCCACACTGACTGTGGAGTCTGCTCAAAATTCTCTCTCTCCTTCTGCCCCTCTCTCCCTTACTCTCTCTCTAAAACAAACAAACAAATAAATAATTCATTCTACCATCCTCGGTACTCTTGATCCCCTTTAGCACTATCATTATTTTACTCACAGAAAAAATACACCTACATATTTATTCTATAGAATGTGGGTGGCAGTATGGGAGAAAGGAAAGGAAATCTATCCATCTGGCTCTGTCACAATCCAACCTTATGCAAGTCAATTTCCCTTTCTGGATCTGTTTCCTCATTGCCAAAATAGGGATAACAAAGAATAGCATAAATCACATAAATTTGCTTTGAGGATTAAATGAGATAAAACATGTAGAGGATTTACCTGACAGTATGTGTTAAATAAATGTGTCTATTTTACTATTATTACCCAATAATTTTTTGTCAAATTAATTCTAAGGCAAAAACTATATAGCCAAATCCTCTCTTCTCTAAGCTAAATATCTTCTATTCCTAACTAGCTTTCATATGACTGCTTTAAAACCCTTCTAGGGGCCATCTCCCCTGGATCTTCCTCATCAGAGCAAACAGGAACTCAATTTAAACAGAATATTCCAAATAGGAGCTAATGAACATAAAGTCCATGAAGACTTGATATGGACACTGCATTTTAATTAATGCAATATTAGATCATCTTAGCTCCTTTTTGAAAGCTGCTGAGTCCATTTCTTGCTTACACCGAGTTTTTCATAAATTATAAATCTCCAGATGTTTAAATGTGCCCATAAACTATTTAAAGTCAGTTCTATTCCAAGGTTCACATCTGACTCTGTCACTAAAAACAAAAATCTGTGAGATCGAATAATCGGTGCTACTGTGGAAAACTCATTTTACCTCTAGGGCCTCAGTGTGCTTCTCGCAGAATCAGAATTTAAGGGACGGAAGCTTGAAGACAGAGAGGGATGCCAACTAAGGAAAAACCACTGTCCAATCACTCCACATGTACCATATAGAGGGAAAAGCAAAAACGGGAACCACGTGTTCACAGAATTATAGAGACGGCTTTACATAACACCGCCAACATGAGAAGACATGGAGATGAGTGTGCTAAGCATACTTCACATGGCTCTAGGAAATGAAAGCCTCCACTGTGCAAGTGCCAGAAGACTCTGAGAAATGTCTGGCCACTTTATACTCAGGTGCACCACCGAAGAAATTTTATTGGAAGGGGTATGGGTACTGTTAGGCAGCTTCAAAGAGACAAAGAAATGTCACAGCAAATTCTTCCATAAGATGGAGAAATACATTAGAAAGGCCTTTGCCAATAGACATATGTGGACTCTGAAAACATACTAGCCCAATTTTTCCAAGCTACAGTTTGTTTCCCAGTAAAATAGAATTATAATAGTAGCATGCAATTGTGAATATTATAAAAATATGCATGCTAAATTTTCAGCTTTAAATGTCTTTCATGTTTTAGATACTCAAATATTATTTTCCTTCCCTACCACGTGTGTAGGCATACAAAAGGGTGAGAGCCTCACTTATTCCTACAATACCAACACAATATTTAGAAATTATTAATTTCTCAATGAATATAATGAGACTCCATTGCTTGCTGTATCTGTTCATCTATCCTACTAGAATATAAGTCCCCAAAGTAAGAATCTGGCTTCTCATGTTAAGAGAGTACTTCTAGTCATAAAGGATCAACTATAGGAAAGAGGCTATTATTTTTACAATGTCCACTCTTCTTAACAGATAAACATGTTGAGCCTCAGATTCTCCTCCAAGGTAAAATATCCCACTTTTAAAATAAAGGTTACTTCAAGGGCCAGGTGCTATCCTGATAAGCATAACGTATTAAATCTCCTAAAACCTCTGATAAGTTCTCTTAATAAAGCAACATGTAAAAAAATCAAGTTATGGGTGGGGTAGGTGTTTAATGGTAAGTGGTTATTTTGATTGGCAGAGACATCAGGGTGAAATCACAAAATCTTGGAAGGCTGTCTTGGAACACGCCTGGCACTAGTGTGAATGCAGAAGTTACAAGGCAGCGATGTGGGGTGTGATGGGAAAGCCATCATTTGCAGGGACTTCTTAAACAAAGCAGTCTCAGTAAAGTAGCCCTGTTAATTCAAGCCAGAACTGAAGGACAGGGGGAGGGTCAGAGAACATCTCTCTTCGGCAGAAGACTACTCTTATACTTACCTGCCCTCAATGTATGCTCTTTGCCTCTTTCCACTGATTTTCTACACTTAACTATTCCAACAACATTTAAAAATTAACTATTGCTCCAAGCCAGGAATTCTAAACACTGTTTTGGAGAGGGCTCATTTAATTTACCCACTACGTTCCTACTCCTTTAGTATACTAGAGAAAACAGACTTAGGAGCTTGAATAGCCTCCAAAAAGTCCCAGTTAAAGACCATCAGATCTGTCAGTTAATTCATTTAATAAATTGGAGTTAATTTACCATATGATGCCTTTACATGACTTTCATTAGCAAATGCTTTGTCTAAAATTAAACACTCGGACACTTTATGTTAAAAACATAGTATAATTGGTAGAGAACATATCCAAGGTTGGTATTATCTTTGGAAAGGTGATTAAAGATCATTTTTAAAAATTCCTCCAAAGACCTACCTATTATTCAGTTATTATCCAACCAGGTTGTATTTTATCTAGTATTTATTATTTTAACCATTCATTCATTTAACAAATATTAAGTCAAGTTGGTGGTATATGTCAGGTTGGGAACAATATCGTAAACTAGATCCTAATTCACTAAGCTTGTGTAGTTTAAGTTCTCCTCTCTTATGCTAATATTTTAAAGGCATAAAGTATCTCAAATAATTTGTGTTACCTTACACAGTAAAAGAATTCTTCAATATCCAAAAGCATCTTCTCCAAGAATAATTTATAATATAACAATATTTCTAACTGAAATACTAGAGTGGTTTCTGGGATTAGAAAATGTCCTATAAATTATTAAAATGATCAAGAGAATTATAAAATTAAAATATCCATCCCATTTCAGCAATAAATTTAAAAATCTACAGGAAATATATGGTTTCTTAGCAAAACCTAATTGCCAAGAATAAACCACAAAGTAGGAAAAAATGGATAGAGCAAATAGCTTAACAGGTATTAGAGTTTATCATTATAAGACACCTAAACTAGATAATTTAACAGCTAAATTCTAATAAACCTTTAAAGAATTTACAATTTCCAAAATTACTTACTGTGTTCCAGCTGATGATAATGCTACTACTTAACATATGTAGTTTTTTTTTTTAATATTTTATTTACTTTTGAGAGAGAGATAGAGACAGCATGAGCAGGGGAGGGTCAGAGAGAGAGGGAGCTACAGAATCTGAAACAGGCTCCAGGCTCTGAGCTAGTTGTCAGCACAGAGCCTGATGCGGGGCTCGAACCCACGAACCGTGAGATCATGACCTGAGCCGAAGTCAGACGCTTAACCGACTGAGCCACCCAGGCGCCCCTTAACACATGTAGTCATTTAGGCACTGTACTAAGTTCTTCATATTCATTTATTTAATCCTCCAAACAACCCCATAAGGGTGATGCTATTATTATCATTTAACAGATTAGGGTCACAGAAAAAGATGAAAAGCTTGCCAATTCAATTTAAGATCTGAGGAAAAAAGGTTACCTACTCTGCCCCACATCCCCCACTCCACAAAAACCAACTACATATTACAAATACTACACACCAATCTCATTTATAGTAATGAGCAAAAGAATAACCTATCACTAATTAATAATGCAATATCAGGAAATCTACATACTTTATTACAGCTATAAATTAAAGGAAGAAAAACATGTTAATAATAAATGCCTTTGGAAAGGCACTGCCAAAAATTCAGCATCTATTCCTAATAAAAACATAAAATAAACAGGAAAAATTATTTAAAATATTTTCCAAAATTAGCAAAATATCCTGAACAGCAAAATATTGGACATTTTCAATTAAACCAAGAACTAGGCTAGCATGCTCACTATTTCCATTACTTTCTGGCATTATTTTACAAGTTTTAAGTTTTAGTAAATGCAAGTAAGAGTAGAAAATCACTGTAAACACTGGATAAGAACAAATAAACCTACATTTTATTGATGGTAATGAGTATAGGCCAAGAAAATCTAACAGAGCTTTCCTTAAAAAAACAATAATAACAAGAGAAATAATTTGATATAGACATAGAAGATTTTCTTAAAATTATAGCTTTTCCCTATGAAGCAATGGAAATGGAAAATATACTTTATACAATAATGTAAAAACTATACCATACTTAAAAACAAACTTAGTGGAAAAGCACATGACCATATGAAGAAAAGTATAAAATCTTATTAAAGGAATAAAATAAAATTTATAACAAATATATAAAACATAACATGTCTGGATGGGAATACTAATATCATAAAAATGACAGCTCTGTCAAAACATAAGAAGCCAATGAATACAGGGGCGCCCGGGTGGCTTAGTCGGTTAAGCGTCTGACTTTCGCTCAGGTCATGATCTCGCGGTTTGTGGGTTCGAGCCCCGCGTCAGGCTGTGTGCTGACTGCCAGCTCAGAGCCTGGAGCCTGTTTCAGAGTCTGTGACTCTCTCTCTCTGACCCTCCCCTGCTCACGCTGTCTCTCTCTCTCTCTCTCTCCTAGAAATAAATAAAACATTAAAAAAAAAAAAAAAAAAGAAGCCAATGAATACAAAAATTCCCATTCAAATTCTAATAAAGTTTTTTTAAGAATAGGACAAAATAACCTTAGAGTTCATATGGAAGAATAAAGTTCTGAGAACAGACAAAAATAGTTATGAAAACGAAGGATAGCAAGTAGGGGATCTGCCTTACTTGATAGCACAAACCTATTAAAAACCCACCCTGATTAAATCAATCTGAGATTGGCAAAGGAATAAACAAAAAGATCATAACCAAAAAGAGAATCCAGAAATGGACCCAGTATGTATGAGCTTTTAATATATGACAAAAGTAATATTTAAATTCAGTGGGAAAAAATAGGTACTGACACAACTGGATATTCATCCGTGAAGAAAATTAATCTACCTCACAATCTATGGGATATCTACATAAAATATTTAAGAAAACTTCCAAGATGTATTAAAGATTTCATTTAAAAAGTAAAATAGGGGCGCCTGGGTGGCTTAGTCGGTTAAGCGTCCGACTTTCGCTTAGGTCATGATCTCGCAGTTCGTGGGTTCGAGCCCCGCGTCGGGCTCTGTGCTGACTGCCAGCTCAGAGCCTGGAGCCTGTTTCAGTCTGTGACTCCCTCTCTCTCAGACCCTCCCCTGCTCACGCTGTCTCTCGCTCTCCTTCTCTCCTAAAAATAAATAAAACATTAAAAAAAAAAAAAGAAAAAGTAGAATTATATACTACAACAAACATAAACTTTTGTATAAGGCATACCAAGTCAAGATATAATTGATAGATTTGGGAAAAATAGCAAGGACTCTTAAAACTTTATGAAAAAAATGCAAGCAACTCAGTAAAAAGGTTATATATATGACTAAGCAAATTCACAGAAGAATACACTTAAACAGCTAACTAACTCCAGAAAAGATGTTTACTGTCACTTGTAGCTCAGACGAAGCTTATACTGAACCTAATGAGATTTAACTAAAAAAAAACACCAAAAAATAATTTCTCACTGCCAGCAGGGATTCAGGATGAGGAATAATGCCACATATTATTTGCACTCTTTGAGAAAACAATCTGACATCTCTTAATATTAAAAACTAAACATGCCCTCTGACCGAAGCTCCACTCCTGGAAATTCAATCTACAGGAATAAATACATCATAACTATTAAGATATAGATATACAGATATACAGATAAATTTGCTGCAGTATTGTGCATTGTGGCAAAACAAACAAAAAACCAGAGCCATAGTAAATATTAACACCTATCAACAGTGCAATAGTTGAAAAATATGGTACATCTCTATCATGGACTATTATGAAACCATTAAAAGAGTGAATTGAAGAGATTTGTACATGGAATACTGAACAAGAAAAATAAGATACAGTCATGTATATAATATCCATTAAAATTTTGTACAACAGCAATTAAAACTCTTATCACACATAACTATGTATGTATATGCATATACAGTGATACCTATGACGTGTATATAAAGACCATGGGGGAAAAATACAGACACACATCAAATTGTTAACTTGGGTACATGGACATGTGTTCCATGTTTGGGTAGCATCTTAGTTCAGGCTGCTATAATAAAATACTATGGACTGGATGGGTTATAAACAGAAATTTATTTCTCACAGTTCTAGAGGCTGGGAAGTCCAAGATCAAGGCACCTGCTTGGTTGGTGTCTGGTGAAAGCCTGCTTATTTGTTCACAGACAGTCATCTTTTCACTATAACCTCAGATGGTGGAAGGAGCAGGTATCTCACCAGGGGCTCTTTTCTAAGGGCACTACCACATCTTGAGGGCAGACCCCCAAAGCCCCACCCCCGAATACCATCACCCTGGGAACTAGATTTTAACATACAGATGGGGTATGTGGGGTAGGTGGAGATGACAAACACTCAGGCTACAGCTTGTGGTTTCCTAGCAGAGTAGTGGGGGAGAAGGGCTTACGGAAGAAGACAATCCAAAATGTAAACAAAAGGGGGGAAAAAACGGCACCTAAAATTATCCTGTATTTTGTTAAAATTCTACTTTTGCAAATACACATATGTATTTGTACATGTATATGTATGTTTATGTATACATATATATATGTTTAAGTGTATTTATGTATATGTATACATATTTATGTGTGCATATGTGGGGAGAGAAAGGTGAATATGAAAATGTGCTATTACAGGGGTGCCTGGGTGGCTCAGTCGGTTAAGCTATCGACTTCGGCTCAGGTCATGATCTCACGGTTCGTGGGTTTGAGCCCCACATCGGGCTCTGTGCTGACTGCCAGCTCAGAGCCTGGAGCCTGTTTCAGATTCTGTGTCTCCCTCTCTCTCTGACCTTCCCCTGCTCATACTGTCTGTCTCTGTCTCTCTCTCTCTCTTTCTGAAATGAAACATTTGAAAAAAATTTTTTAAAAAGAAAATATGCTATTACAGATAAATACTGTTTTTGTTTAACCAAAGCTTATATTAAATACCAAAACTTTTCATTTTAAATTTTGATTGAATACCTTTCTAAAACTTATCATGTGCCCCTGTTTTCTTTTTTTTTCTTTTTTCTTTTCTTTTTTTTTTTTTTTTTTATTTTTCTTTNTTTTTTTAATACTGCTGCTCAGGCTCTACCCTCAGAGATTCTGCTTGAATGTGTCTGGAGTGAGACCTAAGAATCCGACTTTCTTTTTTTTTTTATGTTTATTTATTTTTGAGAGAGACAGAGTGCAAGTGCAAGTGCAGGGGGAGTAGCAAAGAAAGAGGGAGACACAGAATCTGAAGCTGTGCTGACAGCTCAGAGCCTGACATGGGGCTCGAACTCATGGACTGTGAGATCATGACCTGAGCCGAAGTAGACGCTTAACCAACTGAGTCTCTCAAGTGCCCCACGTGTCCCAGTTTTCTGACACAGGCTCTAATACTCACAACTTTCTATTTTATTGATGATTTGGTATCAACGTGGCATAATGGAAAAAAGCACATTTCCAGACCTCATTCAAACCTGCTTTGACACTTATTTGTACTGTGGTGCTAAGGAAGTCATTTCACCTTTCTGTGATTCACTTTCGTCATCTATTAGAAATAGCATTAGCTAAAACCAACACAGTTTACTAAGTACTTCTCACTATTAACTCAGATATGAACTGCAATATGGAGATGTGCTTGGGTAAAGGTCTGACACACATAGAAGAGGTAATTTAATGTTGCTTTTTTACTTAGTCTTTCCCTCTATAGTTGGACTATTTCTCCCCACCCTTCTTTTAGCTGTGAGAGTGCTACTTATGAATCCAAACATAGTGACTTTAAAGGTAGGACAGTAGCTAATATGACTTACTACTCAATTATGTTCCAGAATCAAAGACTAAATCACAGACAGAGCAAATTATCAGCAAGCTTTCACTGCTCTTTGCTGTCAGTGTGTCTAGGTTAACAGGAATCCTCTTAATACCCCTTGTAATTTATGAAAAATGAGCACACAGACACTGAGTAAGGACCTGGTCTCTGCTACAAATGGCAAAACACAGGAGTTTTAGAACACAAATTCTATGATATCTTTTGCTTACAGCTGTGTTCTTAGCTATATTCTTTATACTTGCAATTACCAAAGAGAGTTCATTAGGCAGGAAGAGGGAAAGACTCTCCCTGCAGCCAAAGCTGGTTATCATATCCAAAATTTAAAGATTATAGACAGGGTAATGCCCTTATACATCTCATCCCATCTGTTTTCTAAACATTACCCGAAGAATCATGTATTTGATGTAAGCATTTCCCTTTTAAAATTGAAATTTTATAGGAGAAAGTATTGTCTATCAAAGCAGGGAAAGGGAGGGGGAGTAACAATTTACCTCCAGACAGCCAGATAAATGTCTTCCAGAAAAATTCATATAAGGAGAGTAAGATTAAAAGTCACAAAATCCTGAAATCTCACCAGATGTTTTGTGGAGGGCAGTGGCAGGAAGAAAAGAGGCAGCTGAAGGTTCATAGATCTGATTACATTTTCAACACTTTTTAGATAATGGCCTAGAAATTTTTTTACAGCTTTCATTTTGCCAGATGCAAACCAAAACCAGTAACTATAACAATGAAAACCCGTGAAACCTGAAAACTAGTTCAATTTGATCAAAAGAGCATTTATTGTCTGCTTAAGAGATGCATCGTGATAGGGCTTATACGGAAACCAATAAAACAAGAGATTCCTGCCTAAAGGACCCTTCAGTTTGGGGGTGCTAACAGGAGAGAGAATCAGACAATGGAGAACTAACTGTAATACAGTAAGTACTCAATAAATGCTAGCTATTAGTTGCACAGGCAATGGTAGGAGGACTTGAAAGAGGGACACTAGTCCCTACATTCAAAACTCCTTTGAGGAGCACCTAGCTGGCTCAGTCAGTGGAGTGTGCAACTCTTGATCTCGAGGTTATGAGTTCAAGCCCTACATTGGGTAGAGATTACTTTAAAAAAGAAAGAAGAAAAAAAAAAGGACAATGTCCGTTGAATACCACATTAAGAAGTGTGGACTTCTTGGAGCGCCTGGGTGCCTCAGTGAATTAAGCGTCCAACTCTTGATTTCAGCTCAGGTCATGATCGCATAGTTGTGAAATCAAGCCCAACATTGGGTTCCACTGGGCTCTGCACTGAGCATGGAGCCTGCTTGGGATTCTCTCTCTCTCTCTCTCTCTCTCTCTCTCTGCCCTTTCTCCCCCTCAAAATAAATAAAGAAACTTTAAAAAAGAAGAAGAACTGTGGACTATATCCTATATGTGATGGCTCCAAGATTTCTAGGCCCAATGAGTGGCAAAACTGACATATATATATTTTTTTAAGGTTACTCTGGCAGCAATGTGGCAGATAAATCATACCAAAGCAATGCAAAAGATTAGAAAGTAGTAAAATATACTGGTTAAGAATATGGGCTCAGACTAAGTGTCCATCAACAGATGAATGGATCAAGAAGATGTGGTTTATCTATACCATGGAATACTACATGGCAATGAGAAACAATGAAATCTGGCCATGTGTAGCAACATGGATGGACCTTGAGGGTGTTATGCTGAGCGAAATAAGTCAGGCAGAGAAGGACAAATATCATATGGTTGCACGTATAGGAGGATTAGGAGGAACTTGACGGAGGAACAAGGGGGAGAAGAAGGGCGGAAATGGTGGGGGAAAGGGAGAGAGGCAAACCATGAGAGACTCTTGAATGCTGACAAAAACTGAGGACTGATGGATGTGGGGGAGAGGGGGGGATGGGCATGGAGGAGGACACTTGTGGGGATGAGCACTGAGTGTTATGTGGAAACTAATTTGACAGTAAACTATTTGTAAAAAAAAAAAAAAAAAAGAATATGGGCTCAGAAACTAGATTTTTCTGGATCTGAATACAGGCTAACAAGAACTACTTATGTGACCTCGATAAGCTACTTAACTACTCTGTGCCTCAATTTCCTCATCTGTTAAATAGGTACAGAAAGAGATCTCAACAATGAGGGTGGCTATAAAATTAAGAGAGTTTATGAATGCTAAGCCCTGAGAAAAATTCCTGGCACAAAGTTACTGTTCAATAAATAACAGAAACTAACTGCATGAAGGAAAAACTGGTAGTAGGGAGACTAGTTAGGAGGTCAAGAAACAGTCCCAGAAAATAGAAATGGGAACAAAGAGGAGTATGTTCACTTGGGTGCCTGACATGATGATATACAGGACATCAGACCAGGGAAAAGAAAAGGTAGAGAAGTATTACACCAATGAGTGTAGCTCTGGACACATTAGGGCTGAGATTCCTACAGAACATGAAATATAAATGTCTAAGGGTCGCTGGAAAATACAGATCAGAAATCCAAAAGAGGAAGGAACTGGAGGTACAGATTTGAGGGTGTGCTGGGTGCAGCTCTGGTCATGGAAGAGAGCACTCAGGGAGAAAGAATAACGTAGAAGAGCCACAGGATCCACAGGACGTGGGGCTCCAGGATCACAACAGCATCCACGGGAACTCCAAAATACCTGCGGATTGTCAGTAAGATAGAAAGAGAGAAGGAAATATAGCCATATGAAAGAATACCCTCCTTTAAGAAGTTTTCAGTGTTGCTAGGGAGAAAAAACATATACCCATTAAGCAATTTTATCATGATTGTTCAGGATTTATAAAAGTAACTCTAAAGTAGAGGTGAGGTGGGAGACATCAGAATGGCAGGAAAAGAAAGAGACATTATGCCGATGATTGAAAAAGTTAATGTTAATAGAAAAAAGGAACAGTGGCATTGAGAAGAAAGCTAATTCCAAGATGGAGGAAGGAAAGGGGAAAATGAAAACCATTCTGTCCTGAATGTCTACTATATGTCAGTAACTGTCCTAGGATCTTTTAAATATCTTCCCTTATTTAATTCTCATAATATTCCTATGAGAAAAATATTGCCATTTTACACAAGTAGTTTGAGGCATACCAAAGGAGAGTAATTTGCCCCAAGTCTGGCACCCAGTTTTGGGCCTATGACAGTATTAGGAACGAGAAATGAAGGTGGCAGGCCCATGATTCTTCACCCACTTCTACTTCTTAAACTGGCAAAACAGGCATGACAAGAAGGGGGAGGGGGCAATAAAAACCATCCTAGGAAAATACCAAAATTATTCCCACTTATCTCACTACAGGAGAGCTACCTTTTTTGAGGAAGTATGAGAGGAAAGAAAATGAGTTTTTAAACTCAAAAGTAATCGTCCAGTCTCAGAGAACAGACAGGATTACAGCCATCTCCTGCTTCCAGCCTCATCCCGCTGATCCCACGCCGTCCCCACAGCTGGAAATCTAAATTACACATCAACCATGTCCCTCCTTCTCTTTCTAATCTTTCACTAACTCCATATCACCAACAGGATTTTAAAGAATCAACAGAACCGAAAGGAGAAAGTTATCCAGTAAGCCTAGGAACTCCTGAACCTAGAAGGAATAATAGAAGGGGAAAAAAGTTAACTTCTAAAAATAAATGCTCACTTGTAATTTATAACCCAACTTTTCTCAATTCAAAACCATAAAAATAAATGAAATTTCAAGTGCCAGCCAAAGAGCAACATTGACACCTTGTGGTGAACATCCTAATTTGACGTATTGAATGTGTAATGAGTAAAGTGGCTCCTCATTAAATGGAACACTTAATCCAGGCATTTCCAAGGGTTAGAGAAGTAAAAATTTAATTACCATCACACATACTGAATGTAAATTTGGAAAGAGCTGCTATTACTTTGGTAACATTGAAATTAGCCTACATGTTTAACTACTGGAGGAAAACACTGAATAAAACCTCAGGTCACAGTTTTCCTACGAAACAGTGTTAACATATCCACCTGAATGGGTTCTAATGCTCTGGTCGTCAGTGCTGCAAAATCCTTGCTTTAGTCAAGATATCCTATTTTTCTGTGACATTCACACTTAAAACTTGGAAGAAATAAATGCATCCAAGTGGCACAACAACATAATGGAAGTTATTCACTAGAATATACTCTGAAAATACAGAATCAAGAGATCTGGGTTTAGTCCTGACACCAAATGCACTGAGAATTTTGTGAAGTTAAGTGATGTCCAAGAACTCAGACTGTGTTTTCATATAAAAGTACAGATCAAGAAGTAACAATTTCATACACCGCCCCCACCCCAAAAAAAGCATCAGGAAAAGAAAAACATATTATTTCTAAAAATTACTCCATCCTTGTACAATGTTGCCTGAGTTAAAAGAAGGGAAACTGAATGAAACTGATCAGCACAAAATTAAATTTCTCAGCTCTCAACAGAAATCATGCCTAGAAAGGAAACCCCCAGGACATATATCATTGCATGAATCAATGTTAAATAAATGAGCAACTATCAAATTCATCTGATGATTTTGAATTTATGGAAGGCTCTATGATCTTCAAAAAATTTTCTCTGTCATTTTGCTATGTGCACCTTATAATAATAATTTTACAACCACCAATCTAGAAAGGTAAGTGAGACTCTAAAAAGGATCTGCAAAACTTGCTTGCCAGAAAACCTTCACACCAACTTCTAGTCTAGCTCTTAATTGCTACGTGCTCGCAGATTAATCATTTAACACCTCTTGGCCTCAGCTTCTACACTGAAGACAAAGGCTGATCCCTGATGTCTGAACACAAAAAACTTCTAAGATAGTAATAAATGTGGAAATGCTTGTAAATTACACAAATTTGTAACGTTACTGCCTCCACCTTTTAGAAGAATCAGAGGGGTTAAACGAATTCGGATAAACCAGGGATAATTGAGGTCAGGGTCAAGTTAACCAAAGCATTCTCTATTAGACCCTGTTGCTTCCCAAGACCCTACAGTATTTCTTCAGTTCTTATTTTCCTGTCTCATTACAGAGCATTCAATGCTGCTTGAATCTCTATTCTCTTAGTTTCTATGATGCCACCTTGCCCAAATCCTCCTCTTTTCACTGACTTCATATTTATTTTTCTTTTAATTCTATGGATTTCTCTAATAAGATCACACCATCTCACACTTGGAAAGTATCTTTAAAATAGTAATATCCATACTCTCATTTCACTGAGGAAGGCAGGTCAAGAAATATCAGTGGCTTACCCACATTTCAAATGACTGCTGTACATTCTTCTTTTTAATACTTAAAATTCAATGTACTCCCAGAATGAATAGGCTCAAAAATGTGTTATATATTTTGACACCTCCTGCTTTCCATCCAGATACCAATCCTGTCCATTCTCTTACATATCCTAAGAAGTCAAAGTGAAAGTACTCCTCAGATAAGAATCAAAAGTCATCAAACACCTGTAGGTACTATAGCTGAAATCATTGACTCTTAAGAGCAATTTACATAGGCATGTGACGAAACTTTATCATCATGGATAATAAGATTCAAGATTTGCAAAGGAAAGGCCTATTTCATAATGTTTATAAAATAAACAATCATCCAATTGGACAAGAATCCAACCATCCTTCTGGACTCTTCCTCTAGTAGATATATTCAGGATGTCTAATGGTCTGAAATTTATGATGTGTTATGTAAACATTAGAAAATTACTGCCAAAATCAAATTTCAATGAAACATCTGTCTAAGTAGGGCGAATACAAGCTAAGTGTCACTGTTACCTTTATTTTGAGCCGCATTTATTTTGGTTGCCTGCCTCCTGTGAAAATGTCCTTGATGATCTACCACATCGAAAACTAAAAACAAATTTGGAAATTTTTCAAAATTAAGCCCAGACATTATGAAAATATAGAGTGAAGGCATTTAGTTAAGCCTCTGAGCGTGAGATTCATGCAAAGCTCCTTTGCCTTGACAAACATGATTCTTTTAAGAAGAACAGCAGGTCAAAACTTTAAGCCATGTCTGGGGCTAGTGGAGGGCTTTTTTAGTAATGCTGTAGTTGTTAAGATTTTGATAAGTCTAAAGTCTGTACCTCTAGTTGCTGCTCTTTATAGTACAGAAAACCGGAAACAGCTCATGTCCCTGTTTTAAGATCACTGGCTTCCAATCATTCTCTCCCACTGTCCAGAGAAAGGAAACAGCTTTCCGAAGGCTTTGTGAAACAGATAAACTTAAATCACTGTAGCTACAAAATTTATGAAGCTCTCACAAAAAAATGCTAAAAATGCTAAGCCTGAATAACAACATCTAAAGCTCCCATACATTTCCTCAGACAGAAATGTCACAAACTCAAAATGAGGAAGATTCTTTAGAAAGTGCAGAAAGTCTAAGAAGTTCTTACCGCAGCAAAGAAAAGACGTCATAAGAATTGCGAACACAGTTCTGATCCACCTGAAGAAGAATATTCTTCTGAGCATTTGAATAACCCTGAAAGACATTAATCAACAAATTAAAGAAAGTAAAACAAAATAAAATATGTGTAAAACTTAATCTTAATGTTTGCCTTCTGAAAATTGTGATTTAGAAACACCTCAGTAAATTCAAATTGTTATTCCGAAAAGCACAACTTTCATATTTAAATGGTAAGTAAATTTAAAATAAGTATCTTCTAGTATTTTCCCACAGAAGTCATGTTACACATTATAGATTGTGGTGAACTTCCCAGGGAAGCCCAAGAAGTCTTCTTAACATATCATGTGACTGAAGAAGAGTATTAACAATAATATTTCAAGTATGTGTGGCCATCATATATAATGTTTATATGGAGAAAAAAGTCATTCCAAGTTCTAATTAGGAATACCAGGAACAAATATTTCTACTTAGTGAAATAAAGGTGGTAGGAGCAAGATGATTTCTAGAGAGAATACAGCAACATTCCTTAAGAACAGAACAGGTATCTGTCACTTAAGAAATGCAAAGTAAACAGCAGTCAAGAAAAAAGGACTCTGGACCCAGACTACCTGGATTACAATTTAAGCCCTTAACATATCAACTCTGTAATCTTGAGCAAGGCACCTTAACTCTATTAGTTTAACTTTGGTTTGTTTCTTCATTTAGAACATGGAGATAACACTGTCTACCTCACCACCTCCTGTGAAAATTAAAAGTTAATATTTATAAAGTGAAAAGTATGTAATAAATGCTATATAAATGTGTGCTACGATGCTAGTATAAGCATTTTTTTAAAGTTACATTGCCAGAGACAGTAGAAGGTTATTAGGAGAATATGAACAATTTTATGCTAACAAATCTGACAACTTAGATGAATCAGATACCCTTTAGAAAAACATCAACATTCCAAAAATGAAATGAAACAACATCTGAATAACCCTGTATCTATTTTTTAAGTGAATAAACAATTGAAAAGCTTCCCACAAAAAAGAAATGGAGGTACAAAAGGTTTCATTGATGAATTCTACCAAACATTTAAGAAATAACATCAATTTGGGGCTCCTGGGTGGCTCAGTCGGTTAAGCGTCGGACTCTTGGTTTTGGCTCAGGTCATGATCTCAAGAGTTCAAGAGTTAATGAGTTTGAGTGATAGCGCAGAGCCTGCTTAGGATTCTCTCTCTTTCTCTCTCTCTCTCTCTCCCTCTCTGCCCCCCTCCACCCATCCATCCCTCCCTCAATCATACGTATGTGCTCTTTCTCTCTCTCAAAATAAATAAACAAAAAAACCCCATCAACTTAACAAAAAAATAAATAAAATTAATAAAATTAAAATAAAATACAGGAAAAGAGAACAATTTACAACTCACAAGACCAGCAATATTGATACTAAAACTTGAGACACACACACACACACACACACACACACACACAATTATAGACCAGTATCCCTCATGAACACTGACACAGAAATCCTTAGCATAATATTAGCAAATTAAACCGATAATATAAAGATAAAACAATAACACATCATTAGTGACTGAATTTATTCTAAGAATGCAATACTGGGTTAGCATTTAAAAATCATTCAATTAGAAAAATACATCATAGGGGCGCCTGAGTGGCTCAGTTGGTTAAGTGCCTGACTTTGGCTCAGGTCATGATTTCGTCTTCATGAGTTCAAGCCCCGTGTCGGGCTCTGTGCTGACAGCTCAGAGCCTGGAGCCTGCTTCTGATTCTGAGTCTCCTTCTCTCTCTGCCTCTCTCCTGCTTGTGCTCTGTCTCTCTCTCTCTCAAAAAATGAAAAAAACGTTAAAAAAAAAAGAAAAAATGCATGATACAATTGTAAATCTATCTTGATGGCACACAATTATAAAGATGTAATTTGTGACTTAAATAACATAAAGGTGGGAGTACAGAGTTATCTGGAAGAAAAGTTTTTGTGTAATATTAAAACTAAATTGGTATTAATTTGAACTACATGGTCATAAATTAAGATCTTGACTGCAGTCCCCAGGGCAACCACTGAGAAAATAACTGAAAGATACACTGTAATGTATGTATGAGAAATGAAAAAGAAATAAAAATGTTATATGAGAAAATATCTAACACAAGAGAAGGTAGTAATAGAGGAACAGAGAAACAAAAAAGATATAGGAAAACAAATAGAAAATCAGAAGTCCTTCTGTCTCTATAATCAATTAAGTATAAATGTATTAAATGCTCCAGTTAAAAAGCAGAGATTGGCAGATGGATTTTTTTTAATGATCCACAATATGGCATCTATAAGAGCTGCACTTTTTTTTCAAGTTTATTTATTTTTATTTTGAGTGAGAAAGTGTGAGCAGAGAAGGGGCAGAGAGAGGGGAGGGAGAGAGAATCCTAAGCAGACTCTGCACTGTCAGGGTGGAGCCTGATGTGGGGCTCAAACCCACAAACCATAAGAGCATGACTGGAGCCAAAACCAAGATCAGAAGCTCAACCGATTGAGCCACCCAGATGCCCCAACAAGAGCTGCACTTTAGAAACAAAAACATATATAAGCTGAAAATGGAAAAGACAGAAAGATACTATATGTAAGCAGCAACCAAGAGAGCTGGAGTGTCTATACTAATATCAGACAAATAGACTTTAAGACAGAAAATGTTACAAGAGACAAAGAAGGACATTATATAATGGAAAAAAAAGGGTCAAGAAGATATAAAGAGTTATAAATATATATGCACCTAACAATATGTAATAAAATATATGAAACAAAAACTGACAAAACTAATGTGGGAAATAGCTAGAGATGTCAACATCCCACTTTCAATAACAGCACAGCCATACAAAAGATAAACAAGGAAACAGAAGACATGAATAAAACTATAAATCAGCTAGACCTACTAGACATATACAGATTGTTCCACCTAACACAAACATATACACATTCTTCTCAAGTGCACATGGAACATTCTCCAAGCTAGACCATATGTTCAGCCACAAAACAAGTCTCAATAAATTAAAAACTGAAATCAAACAAAGTATCTTATCTGACCACAATGGAATGAAACTAGAAATCAATAACAGAAGGAAATTTGGAAAAATCCATGAACTGTAAAGTAAGAAACATACTCTTAAACAACCAGCGGGCCAAAGAACAAATCACAAGGAAAATTATTAAATAATTTGAGATGAATAAAAATGAAAATACAACATATTAAAATATATGGGATACAACAAAAAGTGCTGAGGGAAATTTACAGTGGTGAACATCTACATTTTTTTTTGAAGTAATAAAGAGGGGTGCCTAGGTGGTTCAGTTGGTAACCAGTCGACATTGGCTCAGGTCATGATCTCATGGTTCATGAGTTCAAGCCCCACATCAGGCTCTGTGCTGGCAGCTCAGAGCCTGGAGCCTACTTCTGATTCTGTCTCCCTCTCTCTCTGCCCCTCCTTGCTCATGCTCTGTCTGTCTCTTTCAAAAATAAATAAACATTAAAAATAAATTAATTTTTAAAAAGTAACAAAGAGCTCAAATCAAAAACCTAAACTTCCACCTTAAGGAACTAGAAAAAGAACAAACTAAGCCCAAAGCAAGGGAAGAAATAATAAATATTAGACCTGAGATCCAAATAGACAATACAAAAACAATATCGAAAATCAACAAAAGTTAGGTCTTTGAAAAGATCAACAAAATTGACAAACTTCAAGCTCAGACTGACCAAGAGAGCAAAAGAAGACTCAAAACCACTAAAGTCAGGAATGAAAATGGGAACATTACGAAGCTCACAGAAATAAAAAGTATTACAGAAGTTGTGAACAACTGTATGCCAATAAATCAGATAACCTACATGAAATGAAAATGCCTGAAAAAAAAACTCCCCAAAATAACTCAAGAAGAGATAGAAAATCTGCACAAACCTACAACAAGTTGTTCGCATAAGTTGTTGATTAGCTAAACTACTCCACGGAATTGCTGCCTCAGCGATACATTTTGTTTGGTCAAGAGACCTGCAAGGACTTTACACAGGGAAGCACATGTCCTGAAAAGCAGGCCACAGAGACGCAAGCAAAGGTAAGTTTGCTTACATGAATTAATGACAGGACTTGTGATCGATGGTCTCTCCTGGTTCCCAGTGCCTGTATGCCTTAAGTGCCCCTTAGATAAAAATCCTGATGAAGCTCACCAAAACACTGCTCTTTTTTTTTTTTTTTTTTTTTNACCCAGAACTCCAGAGCACTCCACCCACAGATCCTCATAAAGGTACTTTACCCAGGTCCTGCCTCTCTCCACACTCTGCCTTGACCTCCTAATGTGGCTCCTGAAGGCATGCCCTATAATTCCTCTAGGACCTGTGAGTAAAAATCTTTTCTATTTCAATATCTCTTGTGATCTGTTACCAAACCATGGCTCGCCAACCAGCACCTTGTGCCCCACCTAATAAATGTTAATTTAATGAAGTCATAACAGAATTAAAGAAGTTATGATCATTAATCATAGAACTCCCAGCACAGAAAACCACCAGAACTACTGGTGAATTCTACCAATCATTTAAAGAAAAAATAACACCAGGGCACCAGAGTGGCTCAGTTGTTGAGTGTCCAACTCTTGATTTCAGCTCGGGTCATGGTCTTGTATTTTGTGGGATTGAGCCCCACATTGGGCTCTGTGCTAATAGCAAAGAGCCTACTTGTGATTCTTTCTTTGCCCTTCCCACTGCTCGTGTGTCCTCATGCTCTCCTGCTTTCTCAAAAATAAATAAAAATGAAAAAAATTTTAATTAAAAAAAATCAATCCTTCTCAAAGTCTTCCAAAAACTGAAAGAGGAGGGAATACTTTTTAACTCATTCTATGAGGCCAGTACTATCCTGATACCAAAGCCAGATAATAACATCACAAGAAAATTATAGATCAATATCCCTGATGAATGAATATAGATGCAAAGATTTTCAACAAAATACTAACAAAGCTAATCCAGCCACATATTTAAAAACTTAAACCATTTAGCCAACAATTCCACTTCTGGGTATATACCCAAGAGGACTGAAGGCAAAGATTCAAAAAGGTATTTGTACATCCATGGTCAGAGGAGCATTATTCACAATAGTGAAGGAGTGGAAGCAACTCAAGTGTCTATCAACAGATGAATGAATAAACAAAACATGTTACCTTCATACAATGGAATATTATTTAGCCTTAAAAAGGAAAGAAATTCTGACTCATGCTATAATACAGATGACCCTTGAGGTGATTTACGTTTCCACTAAAATAAGCCAATGACTGTATGATTCTATTTATATAGGTACCTATGGTAGTCAAATTCACAGAAACAGAAAGTAGATGGATGAGTGCCAGGGGCTTAGGGGAGGGAGAGATGGGGAGTTACTGCTTAAAATGGGTAGTTTTTCCATTTTACAGGATGAAAAGAGTTCTGGAGATGGATGGTGGTGATGGCTGCACAACAATGTGAACATACTTAATGCCACTAAACTATACATTTAAAATGGTTAATATGGTAAATTTAGTATTGTGTACATCTCACCACAATTTAAAAATAGTTTTTTTTTTTTTTCAAAAAGGATTATACACCAGGAACAAGAGATTTATCTAAGGTGTGTAAGGGTGGTTCAATAAATGAAAATCAATGTGATACACCAAGCTGGAGGACTCAAACTTCCCAATTTCAAGACATAGTACAAAGCAACTGCCATCGCTACAAAAAGAGCACAGCACTGGTGTAAAGGTAGACATAGAGAACAATGGAGCAGAACTGGGAATCCATAAATAAACTCACATACCTGTGGTCAACTGATTTTACACAAAGGTATAAAGGTGCCAAGACTCACTGGAAAAAGAACAGTGTTTTCAATAAATGACGCTGAAGCAACTGGATAGCCATGTGCAAAAAGGATGACTTGGACCCATCCTTAACATCATATATAAAAATTAACTCAAAAGAGATCAAAGACCTAATTGTAAGAGCTAAAACCATTAAACCATTAGAAGAAAACATGGGGTACATCTATATAACCTTAGATTTGACAATGCACTCTGAGGTATGACACCAAAAGCATAAGCAACAAATGCAATAATAGATAAATTGAACTTCATCAAAATTAGAAAATTTGTGCATGAAAGGACACTATAAGAAAGTAAAAAAAAAAAAACTCAGAAAATGGGAGAAAATATTTGCAAATCATATCTGATAAAGGTCTCACATCCAAGATATATAAAGAACTCTAACAACTCAACAACAAGACAAGCAATCTGACTAAAAAACTGCCAAAGGACTTAGGGACATTTGTCCAAAAAAGATACAAAAATAGCCAACAAGCACATGAAAAGATGTTCAGCATTATTAGTCATTTGAGAAAGGGGAATCAAAACTATGATGAGATACTACTTCATACCCACTAAAATAAGTGAAAACAAACCAACAAATAAACTAACAAGCAAAATGTTAAAAAAGTTTTTAAGTAGTCTCTATTCCCAAAGTGGGCACTGAACTAATAACCCCAAGATCAAGAGTCATATGTTCTACCAAATGAGCTGGCCAGGCAACCCAAAATTTTTTAATTAAAAACAAGGGGGCACCTGGATGGCTGTCGGGTGAAGTATCCGACTCTTGACTTTGGCTCAGATTCCAATCTGATGATTCATGAGCTCAAGTCTCATGTCTGGCTCCATGCTGATAGCTGACAGCACAGAGCCTGCCTGGGATTCATTCTCATTCTCTCTCTCTCTCTCTCCCTCTCCCTCCCTCTCTATCTTTACCCTGCTTGTGCACATGCATACACTCTTTCTCTCTCAAAATAAATAAATAAACTTAAAAAAAAAAAAAAGAAAGAAGTGTGGGCAAGATATGGAGGAATTAGAATGCTCCTATATTGCCATATTGCCACTGGCAACATAAAATGTTGGCCACTGTATAAAAAAAAGTTTGGCAATTCCTCAAAAAGTCAAACCTAGAATTACCCTATCACCTAGCCAATCCACTCCTAGTTACATACCTAAAAGAAATGAAAATGGGTCCTCAACAACTTGTATACAAATGTTCATAGCAACACTACTCACAATAACCAAAAGGTAGAAACAACCCAAGTATCTATCAATGGATAAACAGTTAAACAAATTAGCATATATAAAAAAAAATAGGGTATTTCTTAGCCATAGAAACGAAGAAGTATGACACATGCTACACATCAACACCCCTCAACAAGAGGCTAAGGGAAAGCGGCCAGATACATTTTTTTCCTCATAAAAAATCACCCACACCCACTAACCTACAACTAAAAGCAATTCATTATAGGGGGAAAAGAGCATTCAAATGAAAGCGAGGATCATGGGTTTTAATCCACGCTGCCTTTCATGGAAGTGAGGAAAACAATTTAATTCCTCTAGGCTTCAGTTTCCTTAACTATAAAGTGAGATGAAACTACTAGTCATAAAAACAATAATAAAAAAAATGACAGCAATACACATAAGAGTAACATTTATAAACATTCACAGTATGTCAGGCAGTATTGTTTTCCAAATTAATATTAATAATTTAAATGTGAATACATTAAGCGTTAACACATTTTTCACACAACCCCATGAAACAGGAACTATTATTATCCCCACTTTAAAGGTGAGGAAACTGAGACACAAAGAGGATTAAGTAGAAGAGCCATACCGTCTGGCTCCACAGCCCATTTTCTTTCTTAATGACCATGCTACACTTGATCTCTAAGACCTTTCGAGTTCTAAAATTCTGGGTCATGTACATTTAAGGCAACTCAAGGACATTATTAAACCCTTCTGCTTCAGCCACCACTTAGCAATTAACATTCTTAAAATATGCTAAGAGCCTTGTTCTGAATGACATCTAACTTCACCAGATGTGCGATCCTGACAGACCTCTGATGAAGGATTATAATGGAAAGAAATGGCTCATTTGTATCTGGTTATCTGTGTAAGATACTGCCAAGAGCCAAAGAGCCCCGAGGAGATTTACATGTCACTCAAAATTTTTCCAAAGACAGGCCTAACAATGCTTTTTCAGGGAAGGGAACAGGCACCAGTCTGGGTGAGTGCCTACTAAAATGTTCGAGAAAACAGATGATCAACTTCACATATCCAGTGAGCAGGAGTAATTCCAGGCAGATGATAGGGTATGTTTCTAGATCCGTGGTCAACAGACTTTGTCAATGGTCAGATAGATCGATATTTTTGGCTTTGCAAGTTACGTGTCATCTCTATGGCATGTTCTTTGTTTTTTCCATCAAATTCTTCACAAATGTGAAATCCATTCTTAGCTCAGAAGCCATATAAACCCATGTGCTAGACTATAGTTTGCCTACTTCCGTAGTGGATCACTGGCTAAGTTAGCCTTTAAAGTACATTACTACATGTTCTGAGAGTTTTTAGTGGCTACAGCGGTCCCAAGACTATCCTTAACTCTATTAGAATTATACGTTATACTGAAATAATCCAGTTGTCAGGTTTATGAAGCAAACAGTGTTATACACATACTTATTTATTTCAGTGTTTACTGAACACCTAATACAGGATGTCAGGCTATTGCTACCATCCTTATAAAAGTATACAACCCGGTACACTATGATGTATACAACCCAGTTCAGGTACGAAGTGAAGTAAAAACTGCAAAGGTGCCAGAGAAAAGGTTAAAAAAGAAATCGCTTCCAGAGCTCTGATGTGGTAAAGATTCCATCTAGTAGGAGCAGAGACATCAAAGTCTACAGGGGTGGCAGTAATTGAGATAGATTAAGAAGTATTAAAAAGCTGAAGGGCAGTGAAGTAAAGTCCCACACAGACTGAACACCTTTAGCCAAAGCATGACAGTGGGAAAACATACGTCGCATTCCGAGAAAATTAAGTAGTGGTCCAATCTGTTCAGCTTCAATGATGTGGACATTACTGGAACCTGGAGAGGAAAATAGTGGGAAATAGGGCTAAATAAGTAGCTTTGGGGAGGGGGGGTGCAGAGCAGAGAAAGCCTTGAATGCCATGCTAAAAGGTGAAGACAGTCTCCAGGCAACAAGGATTCAGGAAAGGTTTCTGACAGTGCAGCATAATGATCAGAGGTGCATTTAAGGAAGGTTAAATGGCTAAATGGTGCACTCGAGAAGGCAGAATGTCCAAACCCCTGTAGAGAGGCCATTCTAGACATTCACACTTACTAGAGGTAATGAGAGCTCAAACCATAAGAGAAAGAGAAGATAAAAGCACAGACAGAACTAAAAGTACTCTTCATACCACTGACTGGATTTAGGCAGATGGAGAGAAGGAAATCAGGTCAGAGGTTTACATACATCTAGCAGACAATGTGAAATCACTGTACAAAACCTTTTAAGCAAAGAATAAAAAAAATGAAAGTATACCTTAGGACGATTAATAAAGGCAGAGTGGCTATAAAGAGACTAGAGTCGGGGCACCTGGGTGGCTCAGTCAGTTAAGTGTCCGACTTCAGCTCAGGTCATGATCTCATAGTTCATGAGTTCAAGCCCCAGGTTGGGCTCTGTGCTAACAGCTCAGAGCTTGGAGCCTGCTTTGGATTCTGTGTCTCCTTTCTCTCTGCCCCTCCCCTGCTCATGCTCTGTTTCTCAAAAACAAATAAACATTAAAAAAAGAGAGACTAGAGTCCATAGGCCACCAGGGAACTACTACAGTAACCCAGCCTTATGGGTGTGCCAGTCTGAGCTCAGGCCATGCATGGCAATGGAGAAAAGTAGCCATGTACAGGGGTTATTTCAAAGGACTCAAAAGAGTCTAGTGGCCAATGGAATAGAGTAGATTAAAAACACAGCAATACTTGAGGCCTGCATAAATGGGAAAATAGTTAACAAAGATGTGGAAAATTGGAAAGGAAAGCAAACCTGGAGAGAAAGATGAAGAGTTCCATTTTAAGTGTGATTATCTGCAAATATCAGGTATCTATGCAGAAATGGTCAGAAACTATTTAAATATAGAGAGCTAGCATTTTGAGTGACAACCAACTAGCGTACCCCATTAGAATGGATAACGATCTGCTACTACAGAAGCCTCACTCACTCATTCAACAAATATTTACTGGATTATTACTAAATGCCAGGGACAGTGCTAAGCACTAGGGATAAATTAGGAATGAAGACAAGACAGACACCGTCCCTGCCTTTACGAACTTTACAGTTTAGTAAGAAAGAGAGATGAACAAATGGGCAATCAGAATAGAGCCAGGTAAGGGTCACTGATGAGGAAAATGAAATGCAAGGTGCTGTAGAGCATAAAGAAAGGTATCCAAACTGGACTTTGCGGTGTAACACAGAAAACCTTTCTGTAGAAATGAGACCTAAGCTATGGGGTGCTTAAAAATCAGGAACCAGATCACACAGCAAGACAGTTAAGCTTACTTAATTGCATTTTAATTACTCTAAAATGATTGAAATGAGAGAGGGACACAGACCAGCATTTTAGAAAGATAAATCTGGCTACAATCCAAGTGCAGGAAAGCAGTAGTTATTTAGCAGACACCATCAGCAGTGATTGAAAACAAGAGGGAGGGGTCCAGGATGTCTCTCCTGCTCTGACTCGAGACCGTGCATGGAGAGCGGTCTCATTTACCAAACTAAGGAACACAGACAAGTTTTTCAAGATAGGGAGAGGAACTGAGCTCAGTTTGGGACTTGCAGAGTGTATGTGTCTCTGACCCATCCAAGCAATTTGATACAAGGTTAGATACATCGATGCATTCTGGAGCTGTGGACTTGAGAGGGATCTGAATCCAAATACAACATGTTCATAAGAAGACAAAAGGCCCAAGCAGAAGCCTGAGGACAATAACTTAAAGGCCTCCACCAAAAGCTTTCCCCAGCAGAGCTGACGGCCTTCTATATGTTATTCTTAAAACTGTACGTGTGCTTTGCAAATAGTCCTTTTTCTACTCACTTAAGTAGAATAAGAAATTATGATTGGCAAGGGAAAGAAAACCAATGGCTCCTTCTCTACTTGAGCATATTTTCAGATGCAGTGGGTATCCATTTGCAAAATATATTATTTATTTGTACAACTTTTCTTAAAATAGCTACTTGACAAATCAACAGACAGCTTGTGTTCCCCTGTGTTTATGTTCATTTGGACATTAAGACACTTTTTAATTGTCAGCCAAGCTTAACTGACAAAAATTGTGCCAGTATCTCTATCAAGCACCTTCAAGCCTCAGGTACCTTCTCCCTCTGAGCTCTGACGAAGCCCAGAAGCTGAGCTTTTAAGAAAGAAAGGCAAGGCCTCTTCTGAGACACCAAACCACAACTGAATATATGTACTCCCCCAGATCTGGCTCTCAGACCACAGAGGCTGTTCTCTTCTCCCTCAAAATAGTGAGAAGCAGTGAGAAATAAGAAGAGTACTGATAAGCAAAGGTATACAGACCCTGAAACTAAAATCAATCCCTACACATCAATAGGGTAAAGAGATTCTTGTTCATATTTTAGTGGCTTAAACTACCCTCAAAAAAGCATTACAATCATAGTCCACACTCCAAGTACGAAGTGGATTAAATGCTATTAATGCACTTAGTCATGACAAGAGGACTGAAAGTGCCCTGCTAATGTAACCCAGGAGTATATTTTAGACTAGAGATAGGACCATGTGATCCTGGAAGACTTTGTTCACTCATAGAAAAATATTTACTGGGGCGCCTGGGTGGCTCAGTCAATTAAGCGTCCAACTTCAGCTTAGGTCATGATCTCACGGTTTGTGGGTTCAAGCCCTGCGTCAGGCTCCGCGCTGACAGCTCAGAGCCTGGAGCCTGCTTCAGATTCTGTGTCTCCCTCTCTCTCGGCCCCTCCCCAACTCGCTCTCTGTCTCTGTCTCTCAAAAATAAAAAGACATAAAAAATTTTTAAAGTATATATATTTACTAAGCAAAGTCTACGCTAAGTCCTAAGACTAAAACAGGGAGTAAACGCAACTTCGGTTACAAGGAGCTGATGTCCGAAGAGGAGAGAAGATGCTCATGCAAATCCCCATAACTGACGAGACAAGAGAAGGCAGCAGTGCCGTCACATTAAAGTGCATTAGCAGAGAGAGGAAGAGGGAAAACAGGATTCCCAGCTTTATAGAACAATTTAAACTGAAACTATCACAGGGAATAAAAGGTCAAGAATGCCCTCACTACGAATCCAAGAGAGAAGAATAAAAACAAGTTTTCAAAATTTTGAAACAAAACAAAATTTTAAACTCTCTGAATCCCCCTAGTGAGGAAGTCTGGAGCTCTGTTTCTGTTTACTTTTTAAGAATCTAAAGCATCTATACAAGCCTGGCTTTGAATTTTCCAGCATTAAAATACTGAAAAGTTAAAAAATGGTGCTAAGAAGACAAGATCCTCCAAATTCGTAACAGGAAATATGGCATTGCCAGATTATTTTCTGGCTTCGGTGAAGAGAGAGAATGGGGACCACACTGCAGCAGCAGGATTTATAAATATGAATTACAGGATAAGATGATTTTCCAAACATCTGTCAAAAGTTAATTTGATTCACGAGAAAAGGGCAAAAAAGACTCAAGAGAAGCCAAATGTAGTGACTAATATGTGGAACTTTTGTAGACTTCAGTGGGTTGATGGCCTCATGGGCATTGCATGCCCACTCAGCAATAATAAATACACAAAGTCTATACGATAATGCACTCATACCATTCAGAGCACTTTCCCATGCACCCTCTCATGTGACTGTCACAATGCACATACTGGATACCTCTGGTTAAATGTAAAGACCAATAGACTTAGTACTTTAAGCCACTATACACAGTGGGAAGAAATGTAGAGATGCCACGTGGCATAGTGGTTAAAAGAAAACCACTGTTCTGCCACTTCCTACTTATATAATCTTGGGTTCGTAGTTTAATGTTTTCTCCTAGGGTCCTTTACCCATAAAATGAGAGTAATAACTACCTCATGGAGTAATTACACAAGATTAAAAACATGTAAGGTGGCTAGTATAGTGTCTGGCATGTAACAGGCACTCCTTAAATGAAAACTAGCAATGGTAGTTTTCAAAAGCTCTATAACCATCTGGTGTAACATTGTTACTAGGTTAGCACAGCAGCTCAAATAATTCAGGAACAAAGTTTTCCCGTGGATTTAAATTTATATATTGTAATGGTGGGGGGAGAGGCAAGGAAAGTTGACTAAAATATGTTTACAAAAAGCTATTTTATGATTTTCCAACTTTTGCTTGATGATGTACTGAAAGACCTGGACAAAATTATACCATATCCCTTTCCCAGTTGTTAAAACAGGCTATTTGGGACACTTAATCCCTACTTCTAGACGTTCTGCTTATGTATTGTGTGGGATGTGCTTTGGAAACAAGTTAGTGTCCATTAATTTGACTAGCAAGAGGAAATAGCCATCTTCTTACTTTCTCAGTTCTATGAAGTTAACTAAATAGGAGTCTCTTAACTGGGAATAGAATTCAGGTTTTCTACTTTTCAGAAGTATCATGTCTTAAAAAATATAAAATTAGGAATTTTCACTTGTACAGATCCTGAACCTTGCTATTGTCCCTAAATCTTCAGTCTAGGCTTGACTATGAACTTCAGATGATCAAGTCATGTGACTGTGTTTGTGAAATTAATCACCAAATTGCTATTTGCATCTCCTGAGAATTTCATTCCAAAGAGATTTGGTCCTTTTTACTGGATTCTACGCCTGCTCTATTTTCTCCCCATTACAGTGAGAAAGCACTGCCATCTACTGGACTCTGAAGATATTGTTGCTTTCAGTCTGAGAGAATTCTTACGATTAGTGCTTTTTACACTTTGTCAACAACATGGTATTTAGAGTTATTTTGACAGTATGAGTTACATAAAAATAAAACTCCAGGAGTCAGGGCTCAGGGTAAAGTAGGGTAGGAGAGAAAAATAATACCATCCCCTCCATTGTTGGCTGATAGTCCTTAACACGGCAAGCATTCACCTACACTCATTAACAAATTTCTATTCAGCACCTACTATACTATATGCCAGGTACTGGGCAAGGGACACAGTGTTAACATGATAGGATTAGGGAGGTAATCCCCCTTATCCTATGACAGGGTTATCGCCTAGTGAGTAGTTTCCATGTATTACTGAATTCTATTCATGTGCCAGATTCATAATGTACATAACCACCTCTCATCCCCAAACAATTTATGAGGAGGAAGAAATTGTTATCTCCATTTGCAGAGGAGAAAATAAACTCAGGGATGATTCAATTTGCCCAAGATCTCTCTCCGAGGTAAGTTGCTGTAGTGGCTGGAATTAAACTCACATCAATCTGACTCCAAAACCTGTATGCTTAACCACTAGCTATGTACACTCACCCAAGTAGCTGTCAGCAACCTCCCCAAAACAAGAGAAGCTGACAAAAGGAAATTCAGGCAAAGACAGTCTTACATGTCTATATTAAAGGCAAAACTCCTAAAGTGAGATCTGAAAGGTTTCTAGCTTATTGGATAAGAAGCTGGCCCAACAGCCTCTGACTCCCCATGTGCCCCTAATTGCCATTCTATCAGTTAAATCCCCCTAGAAAACATCTCTCCAAACCATCTAGCCTCATTCACCAACTTCCATCCACTCCAGCTTCAAGCTACAACAGTGTTCCTCTCTGGCTCTCCATAGTCTTCAAACATTAAAAAGAGTATGTCTTCCTAAGGTGCTCTTCAAATTATTTAAAAGTCTGCTCTAATTCACCTGTGTTATCTGCAAGACCTAAATAACTGACACCAAAAACAATTTCTCAAACTAAACCCCACGATTTTCAACTATGTCCAATAGTCTCCAAACACATTCCTGTTAGTGAGACTGAACTGACTAATCTGTAATAAAAGTGCATTGCACTTCATCAAAAGTCACCAAAGATAAGAGCAAGTAGCCCAGATCTTCTTTTAGGAAAATTAATAATCTAGATTTAGAAAAGACGAATTGGGGTGGTTACGAAACAAGTTTTCACTTTAGAAAGCATTTCACCTTAAGCCACACTAAACAAACCTACAATGATACTTGAAACAAGATTCTATTTACACAGCGCTTTTCATACTATGTCAAGGCACAGCTGTGCTAAACAAAACTCACAGCATTAGGAAAACCCTCTTACCTTATGTTCGAATGGAGCACCATAGTAGCCATCGTTCAGCCCAAAAATTATTTCATTTTGGTTGCGGGCATGAATCTAAAAGAAGAAAAACACCCTATCAGTTCTTCTCATTCCTAATTAAGTTTTAACACGATTAGAGCATGACAGTTAAAACAGGACCTATTCAATGCTGAAAAACAGGCTGATTAATCTAACAAGCCAGCAGCAAACAAATCACTTATCCTAAGACCAGAGATTCAATTGAGAACTTCCTGCTGTAAAGGGCTCACAAAATTATTACATGAGATAACAGGCACCACCATTCACACATATTTTCCATGAACACTTCTTGAGATTGCTATGGAAAGGCTCGTTCTGAAACACAAGGGATCCAGAGACATACTGTATATTCTCTGATCTCAAAGAAAACACAATCCAGTTAGTCCATAAAAGTGCTTTAAAAAACATAAAGTCCTGGCACGACTGGGTGGCTCAGTTGGTTGAGCATCTGACTTCAGCTCAAGATCTCATGGTCTGTGAGTTCAAGCTCCACATTGGGCTCTATGATGACAGCTCAGAGCCTGGACCCTGCTTCGAGTTCTGTGTCTCCCTTTCTCTCTGCCCCTCCCCTCCTCGTGTTCTGTTTCTCTCTCAAAAGAATAAACATTAAAAAAATAACATAAAGTCCTAGAAAAAAACATAAGATTAAAATTATTTTCTATTTTCAAAAAGACAGTTTAAAGATAATATCTAAGCTCCATCTTCACTCTGGACCCTAGTTTCCGCAACTAGAAATGAATGAATCAGATTATGCTGTATATCACACTTCTGTGCTTACCCCCATCTCCTCTGGCTAAATCCAACATGTTACCCAAATTTCACTCAAGATGATCAATCAATTTAACCTAACTAATGTTTGTAAAACCGTCCATTCAGTGACAACAGTATACACATCACATGTACAGGAAACATCCACCAAAAAGAGATCCTATATTCTGGGCCATACAATAAACCACACGAAAGCTAAAAGGATTGAAATCACATAAACTATTTTCTCTAAATTCGACAGAATTCAAGTAGGAATCAACAAAAGAAGGACATCTGTAAAATCTACAAATGTTTGAAAATTAAACACCATGCCTCTAAATAACCCTTGAATCAATAAGAAATAAAAGGAAAATTAGAAAATATTTTGAATTGAATGAAAATGAAAGTACAACACCAAAGCTTGTGAGTCAGGGTTACAGCAAGGCTTAGAGGAAAATTTATTAAGTGCTTACTTTAAAAAAGATAAGTCTCAAAACAGTAATGGAAAATCCTACCTTAAGAAACTAGTAAAGAAGAACAAAGTAAACTCAAAGCAAGCAAAAGAAAGAAATTATAAGTACAAAATGAGAAATCAATGAAACTGAAAATAACGATAATCAATGAAACCAAATACTAGTTCTCTGAAAAGCTAAGAAAATGGATAACTCTCTAGGCAGAGTGATTAAGAGCAGAAAGAGACAGAAATTACTGATAGCAAGAATGAAAGAGGAAAGCATCATTAGACAGCCTATATGCGTTACAAGAACATAGTAATATTATGGAAATTTTTATACTAATAAACTTGAAAACTTAGGTGAAAGTGACAAACTCGTAGGAAAACAAACTATCAAAGCTCACTCAAAAAGACATAGATAACCTAAAAAGCCCCATATCTAGTTAAGTAACAGAAGTTATACTTTTAAATTTGCCCACAGGGAAATGTTAACACCCAGATGGGTTCACCGAAGAATTCTGTCAACATCTGTGGAATAATTAATGCCAACTTTACACAAATTCCTCCAGAAAATAAAAACTAAACACTTCCCAATCTATTTTACAAGACCAGCATTACTCTCACACTAAACCAGACAAGGACAATGCAAGAAAAGTACAGACCAATATCCCTCATGGATATTATACTTAATAGTGAAGGACTGAATACCAACATCAGTAACAAAACAAGACCGTCCACTCTACGCGCTTCTATTCAACATTACACTGTACTGAAGTCTCAACCAACGAAATAAGACAAAAAAAAGAGAAAAAAGACATACCCATTAGGAAGAAATTGAACAGTGTGTTCACAGATAAGACCACCTATATGAGAATCTATAAGAGGAATCTACCAAAAAAACTACTAGACTAATAAATGAGTTTAGCAAGGTCAGAGAATACATGCTCAAAACAGAAATGTTTATGTATATATTAGCATAAATGTTTATGTTTATGTAATATATTGCAATTATCAACAATTGCAAATAGGAATTTTTTTTAAAGGAACAGCATTTAAATTAGCATTAAAAATGTGTAATCCACAGTTACAAATTTATCAAAATATGCACAAGATCTGTATACTGAAAACTACGAAATGCTGATGAGTGAAATAAAAAGATTTTCACAAATGGAGGGATACCATGTCCATAGATTGAAATACTCGATACTATTAAGATGTCAATTCTCCCCAAATTTTCTTACATTTTTGTAGAATTGACAAATTAATCCTAAAGTATATACGTAAAGGCAAAAGATCTAGAACAGCCAGAACAACTCTGAGAAAAGATCAAAGTTGGAGGATTCATATTACCTGAATTCATGATGTATAAAACTACACTATTCAAGGTCATGTAGTATTGGCATAAGACAGACATGTAGATCAATAAAATACAATAGAGTCCAGAAACAGACCTACACAAATGATTTTAAATAATTCATTTCAACAAAGATAACAAAGTAATTCAGTGGAGAAATAAGAGCTCTTACAACAAAGTACAGGGAGCAAATGTTCATCTATCTGCAAAACAATGAACCTTACACTTTAAAAGTTAATTAAAAATGATCATTGGCATAAACATAAAACTAATACTGTAAAGCTTCTAGAGAAAAAACTCCATAGGAGAAATCTTTGTGACCTTGAACTAGGTGAATATATCTTAGATAAAACACAAAAAGCATGAAACATTAAAGTAAAAATATAGCAGACTTCATCAACACTTACCAGATTCTGTTCTTTGAATGGCACTTAAAGAAATGAAGACAAGCCACAGACTTGCAGAAAATATTTGGAAAATACATATCTTATAAAGAACTGACTCATATCCAGAATACATACAGAAATCTACTCAATAATGAGAATTCAAACAACCAAATAAGAGGGCAAAAATCTGAATGAATATTTTACCAAAAAAAGGGTGAGAGAGAGACTGATGACAAACATTTTTTTAACTGCTCAACATGATTTCATCACCAGAGAAATTAAAATTAAAATCACAAGATTCTATATACCCATAAAAAGCAGCAGAAAGAGAAGAAAGAGCAATTAAGAAATAAATTCCATTTATAATTGTACCCAAAATATAAGATACCTAGGAATATTCCTAACCAAAGCAGTGAAAAAACCTATGCTCTGCAAACTACAAAACACTGATGAAAGAAATTAAAGACAAAGCAAACAAATGGAAAGACATTCCAAATTCTACACTCATGGACTTGAAGAACAAATACTGTTAAAATGTCTTATTCCTTAAGGGCACCTGGGTACCTCAGTCGATTAAGCATCAGCTTCAGCTCAGGTCTGTGCTAACAGCTCAGAGTCAGATTCTGTATCTCCCTCCCTCTCTTCCCCTTCCTGGCTCACACTCTGTCTCTCCCTCTCTCTCAAAAATGAATAAACATTAAAAAAATTTTTAATGTCTTACTACTCAAAGCAATCTACACATTTAATGTAATGTCAACCAAAATATCAGCCGCATTTTTCACAGAAATAGAATAAACAATCCTAAAATGTATATGGAACCACAAAAGACCCTGAATAGTCAAAGCAATCTTGAAAAAGAAAAACAAAGCTGGAGACATCATAATTCTAAAAAAGTTATATTACAAAGCTGCCATAATCAAAACAGTATGGTACTGGCATAAAAACCGACATATAGATCAATGCAACAGAACAGAAAATCCAGAAATAAACTCACAATGATATGGTCAATTAATCTTTGACAAAGCAGGAAAGAATATCCAACAGGAAACAGACAATCTCTTCAACAAATCGGTGTTGGGAAAACTGGACAGACACACGCAAAAGAATGAAACTGGACCGCTTTCTTATACCATACACAAAAATAAATTCAAAATGGATTAAAGACCTAAATGTGAGACCTGAAACCATAAAAATCCCAGAGAAGAACACAGACAGTAATTTTTCTGACACTGGCTGTAGCAATATTTGTCCCCTGAGGCAAAGGAAATAAAAGCAAAATTAAACTATTGGGACTACATCAAAATAAAAAGCTTCTGCACAGCAAAGGAAACAATCAACAAAACTTAAAGGCAGCCTACTGAATGGGAGAAGATATTTGCAAATGACATATCCAATAAAGGGTTAATATCCAAAATATATAAAGAATTCATAAAACTCAACACCCAAAAAGCAAATAATCCGATTTTAAAAAGGGCAGAAGACATGAACAGACATTTCTACAAAGAAGACATACACTGACAACAGACACATGAAAAGATGCTCAGCATCACTTACCATCAGGGAAATGCAAATCAAAACTACAATGAAATATCACCTCACAGCTCAGAATGGCTAAAATCAAGATACAAGAAACAACAAGGAGTTGTAGAATGTAGGGAAAAAGGAACACATACACACTGCTGGTGGGAATGCAAACTGGTGCAGCCACTGTGGAAAATAGTATGGAGGTTCCTCAAAAAGTTAAAAATAGAACTACACTATGATCTAGCAATTACACTATTAAGTATTTCCCCAAATAATACAAAAACATTAATTCAAAGGGATACATGCACCCCTATGTTTATAGCACCATTATTTACAGCAGCCAAGATATGGAAGCAGCCCAAGTGTCCATTGACTGATGAATGGATAAAGATGTGGTATCTGTGAATGTGTGTGTGTGTGTGTGTGTGTGTGTGTGTGTCTGCACGCATGCGCGCACACACATGATGGAATATTACTCAGCCATAAAAAATAATGAAAGCTTGCCATTTGCAATGATTTGGATGGGGCTAGAGACTATAATGCTAAGTGAAATAAGTCAGAGAAAGAAAAATGCCATATCATTTCATTCATGTGTGGAATTTAAGTAACAAAACGAATGAGAGGATAAAAGAAAGACAGAGGCAAACCAAGATACAAGACTCTTAACTATAGAGAGAAAACTGATGGTTACCAGAGGGGAGTTGAGTAGAGGAATAGCTGAAATAGGTGATGGGGATTAAGGAGTACACTTGTCATGATGAGTACCAGGTAATTAAAATAAATACTTTAAAAAAAAGAATCACAAGATTCCACTTCAAATCCATCAGAATGGCCAAAACCTGCCAGAATGGAAAACAGTTTGGCAGCTTTTTATAAATTTCAGCACACACTTACCACTAGACTCGGAAATCCCATTCCTAGGTATTTACTCAAGAGAAATGACAACATATGTCCACAAAAAGACCTATATTTAAATATTCACAGCAGCATTACTCATTGTGGTGGTGGCTACTAGGCTTTACACATTTGTCAAACCTACTGAACTATATACCTTAAAAGAGTGCATTATATTGTCTATACATTATACCTCAACAAACCTGACTTGCAAAAAAAATTCATTCAGAAGTCAGCCCGACCTGACTCTTCCTAGACCTATTTAAATACCCATTCCATATACTCCTCCAAATTGTATTACAAAGCCACGGTAATCAAAACAGTAAGGTACTGTGCAGTCTATGTAAGTATTCATCAATTATCAGTTTGCCAAGTCTAAGGATCTTGTGTTACCCATCTATGGATCCTTAATAGTAAGAACAATGCCTGGTAGAAAGCACATGATCAATGAACCTAAGTAATTCTGGCTATTATCCTGATACATCTTAGTCTTGCTTAGTCTGAAAATTTGTAATTCTATTTTTTTTAATGTTTATTTTTGAGAGAGAGATGGAGCATGAGTGGGGGAGGGGTAGAGAGAGGGGGAGACACGGAATCCAAGGCAGGCCCCAGGCTCTGAGCTGTCAGCACAGAGCCTGATGCAGGGCTCGAACCTATGAACCATGAGATCATGACCTGAGCCAAAGCCAGACGTTTAACCAACTGAGCCACCCACATGCCCCAATTTGTAATTCCATTTTATCTGAGTTTCTAGTAGTATATTGCTTATATCTATTTCATAGGTGAGTTTTGACTTTCTACAATGATACAAAGCTTCTAATTGGTTTTAAAACATGTTCTCTCTTTCTCTTGTTCTCCCTAATACCAGCATAACCAGCTTTGTAATAAGACAACTGAAAGCTGACGCTCTGCAATTAGGGCAGGTTCTACATAAACACGGAGATCACTATCTAAGGAATATGTGAATTGAAAATCATGAAGGCCACCCTCTTTGCTTCTATAAGCTATCTTCCACAGCCATACAACTCTAATGTTAAGAAGCATCAACCTTCAAGAAATGAAGATACTTTCAGAAGAGAAACTAACAAGTGCTCAATACCAATGTCTATCCACAGAGAGTCAACTATGGTGTATGGGAAGATAGAAAGAGTCTGTGCCTCAGTGCAGGGCTCTGGCTGGCCAGATTAAAGGCGACAGTATATCATAATGAAAGAGGGAAAAAAAGCCCTAAGCTAAAAATCATTATAAGTTTTTATTAAGACCAGTCCTAAAATGGGAGGAATAATATAAGAACAAAAAAGATTAAGAATTCGTAGCAGTTAGAATTTCATTATGGAAAACGTCTATCATATGCATTGTTCTGGTCACTAAAAAAGAGGACACAAAATAAAGTATATAATAAGCAAAATGAGGGCAGAGGGGTTTTTTTTAGCTGAAAAAAATATGTAGAATTAAACTGATTCTTTCGAAGAAATATACCAGAAAGTCTATATTGAATAAATATTAAGAAACATCAAGAATATTCATAGATATGACTAACATCTTAGAGCTACTTTTAACAGAAGTCCCTCAGGGATCACAAAATAGACACAGCACTCATTCCAAGGTAAGTGGGCTACCAATGACTACATGAATGTAGCAGTATGGTACAGAACAAAGAATAAATTTGTAAGTCAGCCAGGCCTGGATTTAAATACCAGCTCCACTCAGCAGTGTGATCTTGAACAGTTTTTTATATTCTCTATGGTTCAATGTGGAACCATGTGGAAAATAAGGGCAATAATACCAAACTTCACAAGGCTGATAGGTATCAGTGTCAGAAGGGATTATGGAGCCACTTCTGAGCTCAGCTAGAAGGGTGCTATGATCCAATAGCTACATCACTCATAGGGGATTGGTAGCAATATATAAACCAGGCAATTGTTATCCCCGAGCTCAATAAACAGCAGCTCTCCTTATTCCTGAAACAACTCAACTCTACAGATCATAAGAAAAGCACTTAATAGCACATTCCATATTTGCAACTTAGTTTTTAGATTCTTTTGGGGAATATCCAATGAAACAGAAGAACCAGAATGCTATAGGAAAGTATATTCTTTCCTACCCACCTCCCAGAAAAAAATTTTTCTTAATTTAGCAGCTTAGAGTGCTTTCTCATAAGTATCTTCAGCTAAAAATTATTTTTTAAACTTGATAATGACTCAAATTTCTATAATTAAGTAAATAATCATAAAAGTTGTCTCTTTATAATCAGAAATGTAGAATCATAAAATTCTACAGAAAGATTAGATATATTAATTTAGAGAAGACAACTACTCATAACTAGAATCTAAAAAAACCTGAACATTAAAAAAAAGGCGGGGGGGAAAACCGGGTGGCTCAGTCAGATGAGTGTCCGTCTTTGGCTCAGGTCATGATCTCGTGGCTCATGGGTTCAGCCCCATGTCAGGCTCTGTGCTGACAGCTCAGAGCCTGGAACCTGCTTTGGATTCTGTGTCTCCCTCTCTTTCTGCCCCTCCCTCATTCATGTTCTCTCAAAAATAAATAAACATTAAAAATAAATAAGTAAATTTCTCTCTCTCAAAAATAAACATTAAAAATGAATGAATAAATAAATAAACAAAAATTACCTGCTGACCCAAGTATTTCAGCCCATCCAAACAGACTTTCCATTCAATCAAAAGCTGGTAGATGTCCTCCTTTCCACCCCATATCTTCACCACGAAACAAGACACAGATGTATCAAGACGGTCTGGCATTATTCCAAAATCGAGACTCCGCCATGTTGGATTCTGTTGACAGAAAGGAAAGCATGCTTTATGAAGACTCTAACTTGTTAATAATTATTTCAATTATAAATCATTTTGTTTTTAAAAACCAAAAGACCTCATAAATACAGTAAATGACAAACTTAAATGAATCAGGAAGACATTCCAATTAACACGATGGGAGTGATAATGGTATAAGCANAACCTGCTTTGGATTCTGTGTCTCCCTCTCTTTCTGCCCCTCCCTCATTCATGTTCTCTCAAAAATAAATAAACATTAAAAATAAATAAGTAAATTTCTCTCTCTCAAAAATAAACATTAAAAATGAATGAATAAATAAATAAACAAAAATTACCTGCTGACCCAAGTATTTCAGCCCATCCAAACAGACTTTCCATTCAATCAAAAGCTGGTAGATGTCCTCCTTTCCACCCCATATCTTCACCACGAAACAAGACACAGATGTATCAAGACGGTCTGGCATTATTCCAAAATCGAGACTCCGCCATGTTGGATTCTGTTGACAGAAAGGAAAGCATGCTTTATGAAGACTCTAACTTGTTAATAATTATTTCAATTATAAATCATTTTGTTTTTAAAAACCAAAAGACCTCATAAATACAGTAAATGACAAACTTAAATGAATCAGGAAGACATTCCAATTAACACGATGGGAGTGATAATGGTATAAGCATACCTTAGAGCTAACTGCCAGTTTGGTCCCAGACTACCACAATAAAGCCAGTTATCACACTAAAGCAAGTCAAATGAATCTTCTGGTTTCTCTCTGTATAGAAAAGTTATGTTTACACTATAACACAGTCTCTTAAGTGTTTAATAGCATTATGTCTAAAAAAATGTATTTACTTAAAAAATACTTTATTGCTGGGGCACCTGGGTGGCTCAGTCAGTTAAGCGTCTGACTTCGGCTCAGGTCATGATCTCAACATTTGTGAGTTTAAGCCCCATATGAGGCTCTCTGCTGTCAGCACACTGCCCACTTCAGATCTTCTCTCCCCCCTCTCTCTGTTCCTCCCCTTTCTCAAAAATAAATAAACCTTAAAAAAATATTGCTTAAAAATGTAACCATCATCTGAGTATTGAGCAAGTCATAAACTTTTTGCTGGTGGAGGGTCTTGCCTCAGTGTTGATGTTGGTATATGCAATGATGTTTGATAGTATTTTACCTGCAGTAAAACCTCTTTCAAAATTACAATCAAACCTACCGCTGTTTTTTAACAACTAAATTTATGTAATATCCTAAATCCTTTCTTGTCATTTCAACCATCTTCACAGGATCTTAACCAGGAGTAGTTCTTTCTCAAGAAACCACTTTCTTTGTTCATCCATGAGAAGCCAGTCCTCATCTGTTCAAGTTTTATCATGAGATCACAGCAATTCAGTCTGGTCTTAAGGCTCTTCATGTAATTTTAATTCTCTCACTATTTCTACCATGTCTGTAGTTATTTCCTCCACTGAAGTCTTGAACCCCATAAAGTCATCCATGAGGGTTGGAATCAGCTTTTTCCAAAATCCTATCAATATTGATATTCTGACCTCTTCCCATGAATCACAATGTTCTTAATGGCATCTAGAATGGTGAATCTTTTCTGGAAGGTTTTCTATTGGCTTTGCCCAGATCTGCCAGTATCACTATCTATAGCAGCTACAACCTTATGAAATGTATTTCTTAAATAATAAGAGTTGAATATTGAAACGATTTCTTGGATCCATGGGCTATAGAATGGATGTTGTGTTAGCAGGCATGAAAACAACATTAATTTCATTGTATCTCCATCAGAGGTCTTAAGTGACCAGGTGCATTGTCAATAAGGAGTAGTATTTTGAAAAGAATCTTTTTCTGAGCAGATCTCAACAGTGGGCTTAAAATATTCATGAAATCTTATAAACAGATATACTGCCATTCAGGCTTTCCTGCTTCATTTACAGAGCACAGGCAGGACAGATTTAGCACAATTTTTAAGGGCCCTAAAATTTTCAAAATGGTAAATGACATTGACATAATGCAGCCACCAGCTGCATTAGCTCATAACAAGAGAGTCAGACTGTTCTTTTGAAGCTTTGAAACTAGGCATTGACTTTTTTAGCTGTGAAAGTCCTAGATTACACCTTTTTCCAATTAAGAAGGCTATTTGATCTACACTGAAAATCTGTTGTTTAATGTAGCCACCTTTATTAACTATCTTCACCAGATCTTCTGGGTAAATTGCTGCAGCTTCTATGTTAGCACTTGCTGCCTCACCTTGCACTTTTATGTTATAGAGACAGTTTCTTTCCTTAAACCTCATGAACCAACCTATGCTAGCTTCAAATTTTTCTTCTGTAGTTTCCTCACTCCTCCCAGCCTTCATGTAATTGAAGAAAGTTAGGCTCTTGCTCTGGATTAAACTTTGACTTAAGGAAATGTTGTGGTTGGTTTGATCTCCGATCCGGACCTCTCAAACCTTCTCCACATCAGCAATAAGACTGTTTTCACTTTTTTATCATCGTGTGTTCACTGGAGTAGAACTTTTAATTTCCTTCAAAAACCTTTCCTTTATATTCACAACTTAGTTAACTACTGGGTACAAGAGGCCTAGCTTTGGTATATCTTGGCTTTCAACATACTCTCCTCAAAAAGCTTAATCATTTCTAGCTTGTGATGTAAAGCAAGAGACATGTGACTCTTTATTTCACTTGAACATTTAATAGGCCATTGTAGGGTTATTAACTGGCCTAACCTCAATATTGTTGTGTCTCGGGGGAGAATAGGGAAGCCCAAGGAGGGAGAGAAGCAGGGAAATGGGCTGGTCAGTGGAGCAGTCAGAACACATACACCATTTATCAATTAAGTTCACCGTCTTATATGGCTGCAGTGCATGGTGCCCCAGAACAACTGTGATAGCAATGTCACAGATCACCATTACAATTATAATGAAAATTTTGAAATATTGTGAGAATCGGTAAAACATGACACAGAGACAGAAAGTAAACAAATGTTTTTAGAAAAATGGTGCCAACAGACTTGCTCAAAGCCAGGTTGTCATAAACATTCAATTTGTAGAAGCACATTATCTGTGAAGCGCAGTAAACTGAGGTTTACCTGTAAACAGTACATGAGCACCTGATGGCCATTTGCTGAGTGAAGAAAACAGTACGAGAAGGAGGAACGTCAGTACAGAGGCTACCGCAGTGCTGCCTGCAGGTGATGGTCTGGGAGCTGGAGAATGGACGTGGGGCAGGAGAGGGAGATGGGATTTGGAGCTAGATGTGACAGGAGTTGCTGATGGGCTGACAGGTAAGGGAGGAATCTAGAAGGTCCCTGGGCTTCTGCCTCACACTACTGGGCAGATGATGTGCCACTTTCTGTGCAGGGGGAGGCTGGCAGAGGCTAAGGGACACGAGATGGGGGCGGGGGTGGGAAAGAACCGGGAGTCCGCTCTTGAACATGCCAGGAGTGAGATGCCTTTGGGATATGTGAGCACGGCCGTCAGGCTGGCAGTCTGGAGCCCAGAAGAGAGGTAAGGGTGGAAGCAGCAGCCGTGTCACGAGCCAGGTCACCCAGGGAGAGTGTGAATGCAGGGACGAGAGGGCCAGGACCCACGCGGGTCCATGATGGTCTTAAAACCAACAAAAACCAACCAACCCAACGAGGCCACGTTAGTGTGGTGAGCTGGAGAAATCTGTGTAAGTTCCCTGGGTTTGTTTCCTCCTCTGTAAAATGAGATGATAATTCTTCCTCAGAGGACCATCCCCCAAAGCACCAGACACACAGTAGGGGCTCAACAGATGACAAAGCCCAGGACGGCTCTGATATCCCCATCCTGACAAGGCCGGAAAAGAGACAGACTCAGCACTTCTCCAGCCGAAGCCAGCAGAAATAGATCCCTTAGCCAGCTCGATGCGTTCGTCCCCCTCACGGAGAATAGCTCTACCTGTTCTCCAGGCTTCTCCACAGCACTGGCCGCCCTGCCCTGCCCTAGAAGCAAAGCCCATCCTGCATGCAGCTCGTCGGAATGACCACCAGTACTTCTGAATTTTGCTGTTTATTTATTGTCATTAGGAGGATATATTCTAAGTTCTCATTAATAAGGCCACATACGGTAGTTCATCTATTTATTCAATACTTAATGCACAACTATTAAGAACCAATACATAAACAATGCCCTCAAAATACCTCTCAATTATTAGATTCAAACCTTTCTTTAAATAATTACATTATTTCATGAAAAATTCTGTAAAAGAATTATGCAAAAGGTTACAAAACACAGAAGGGAGTAAATGAACTTTGTTTCTTAAATAGTTTATTGTCAAGTTGGTTTCCATATAACACCCAGTGCTCATCCCCACAAGTGCCCTCCTCCATGCCCATCACCCCCTTCCTCTCCCCCTCCCCCCATTAACCCTCAGCATTCAAGAGTCTCTCAGGATTTGCCTCCCTCCCTCTCCCCAACTATTATTCCCATTCTTCTCCCGCATCATCCTCCGTGAACTTCCTCCTAATCCACCTATATATGCAAACATATGGTATTTGTCCTTCTCTGCCTGACTTATTTCGCTCAGCATAACACCCTCTAGTTCCATCCATGTTGCTACAAATGGCCAGATTTCATTCTTTCTCATTGCCATGTAGTATTCCATCGTATAGATAAACCACATCTTCTTGATCCATTCATCAGTCAATGGACACTTAAGTTCTTTCCATGTTTTGGCTATCGTTGAGAGTGCTGCTACGAACACTGGGGTCCATGTGCCCCTATGCATCAGCACTCCTGTATCCCTTGGGTAAATTCCTAGCAGTGCTACTGCGGGGTCACAGGGGAGTTCTATTAATCTGAATCGTGGAAAGACATCACCACAGAGGCTGTGGAACTTGGTTCTTAAAGGACAAACAGGATTTCCCCAGGTTAAGAAAAGGAATTACAGGCACAGGCAACACCATAAAACAAGGGTCAGCAGTATGATGTAGTTAGATGTGGTCAGGGAGCTAAGACAACTGGAATGCATGCAGGAGTTAACAGTACACAAAGCTCAAGAAATAAGTGAAGTACTAAACTGAAAGATCTTTGGGGGCACTTGGCTGGCTCAGTTGATAAAGCATGCAACTCTTGATCTCAGGGTCATGAGTTTGAGCCCTATGTTGGGCATAGAGATTACTTAAAAATAACAATTTTAAAAATCTTACTAAATAAATAAATAAATAAATAAATAAATAAATAAATAAATAAATAAAACTAGGGGCACCTAGGTGGCTAACCAGTTGGTTAACTGGCCAACTTTCACTACGGTCATGATCTCACGTCTTGTGGGTTCCAGCCCCGCATCGGGCTCTTGTGCTGACAGCTCAGAGCCTGGGGCCTGCTTCAGATTGTGTCTCCCTCTCTCTCTGCCCCTCCCCTGATCACACTCTGTCTCTGCCTTGCCATGGAGTACTTTTACTTTGTACAAATATGGGGAGAAAGGTTTTAAGGTAAGAATGACAAGGTCAACTTTACGCTCTGAAAAAACTTTATTTTTCATTAAGAGAATCATTCAGATAGTTGAAACAGTCTGAAAAGTCCAAATGTTAAGGAGCTTTAGACATCAATAGAACTGAACTACAACACATTGATTAATTTCATTTATTTCCCCTATATTAAATGTCAGGGTTTTCATTGCTAAATGTAAATATAATCTATCATATTAAATTAACAATTTTAGGGGTGCCTGGGTGGCTCAGTCGGTTAAGCATCCGACTTTGGCTCAGGTCATGATCTCACGGTTCATGAGTTCGAGCCCCATGTCAGGCTCTGTGCTGACAGCTAGCTCAGAGCCTGGAGCCTGCTTCGGATTCTGTGTCTCCCTCTCTCTCTGCCCCTCCCCTGCTCGCGCTGTCTCTCTCTCTCTCTCTCTCTCAAAAATAAATAAAACATTAAAAAATAAATAAATGAATAAACAATTTTAATATAATATAAATCAGTCAGTCAAACAGTCTTCATACAAGAGTAACTGTTCTTGGCTCTGTGACAGTTATTTTTCTGATCAAAGCAGGGAGGCGAGTAGGGTAGTGCTTGCTTTTGTTTTGGGGATATAATGATGCATGTGTTTTGTGGGTTTGGTTGTTGGAAGTTTCTGGAGATAAAACATGACTTCCAATTTCACAGCACTTTATGTCTGATATGCCTTTTTCACTTACAGTTTGATATTTTTATTGCCTGATTTCCATCCACTAAAGTAAAAGCTCTGACAGATAGGAACACTGTCTGATTTGTTCCAAGATCTTCAAAGCTTGAAAAACCTGCGGTAGGCACTCAATAAGTATTGCTGCATTAGTGAATGGATATCTGATCAAGTGATATGGATGTCTGAGAATACTAAAAGACCATCAATAAATAGCACAATGATAACACAGTAAACACATTTATGCAATCAGTTTTATACTGAATCATTTAAAAAACCTAAATTCCAGCCACCCACAAATTTTAACCTAAGATCACCAGAATTCCATTCTTGTATGAGCCTCCCAGGACCTACCTTACTGTTCTAGCAGCCCTGCTAAATAAGGGCAGAGCACAAACTGACCAGTCAGCAAGCTCTGCAGACACCAAAGCGGTCACTAGAAATGTGGATGGACCAGCACCAAGCAACCAAACAGAACCAGTGGCTGATGAAGCCATTTAACTTCAGCCTTTGGCCTGTCAAACAGAGCTGAGGAGCAGTATGGCAGAGAGGCAAGTGCTGAAATTAAGCTAGACTCCTAAACCACATAATCTCCACTGTATCTTAGAATACTCACTTATAAAAACCAGAACAACTATCACTTCACAGAGTTATGAAGCTTAAATAGAATAATAACAATTATAGTAATGGCTGCCATTTAAACACTTATTAGTGATAGATACTATATAAAGTCAGATAACATATGAAAAGGACACAGAAGAAACCTATCCTAGCATTAGACAGAAGTAAGAAGTAGCTAATCTGTTTAATACAACAGCCCTGTTCATCTCAATGATAAGTCCACTTGCAATAAATAAGACAACCTGTTAACCTCATTAGTTAAAAAGACAAAATATCAAATTTCATGAAGTCTGAGATACCACCAACCTTAAGAAGTATCATTATTTTATGTGCCATTAAAAAAAAGGTAGTAATGATTTTAAGATGCATCTAGATTTCAAAGGTATTAAACTGTGGAAAAAATGTGCACCTTAGAATCAATGAAACACAACTGCTAGGTGTCTTATCCAAGGTCCCCTAGTAAAAACAGCACCGGAATTTGAACCTAAGTCTCTAAAATTCCTTTCATGTTCTTTTTTGTGTATTTGGTTCTTGTTTTTTTTCTCCCCACCAAATCACAGAAGACAAAATTTAGAACAAAAGGGACCTTAAGAGAGTGTCAACAATTTTCCTTATTTTAGATCCCACAGCCAGAAGCAGAAAGTGGAAAGGAGAGGGGCACCTGGGTGGCTCAGTCGGTTAAGCGTCTGACCCTTGATTTCAACTCAGGTCATGATCTCACAGTTTGTGGGATCAAGCCCCACACTGGGCTCTGCGCGGACAGCTTAGAGCCTGGAGCCGGCTTCGAGTCTCTGTCTCCCTCTCCTTCCCTGCCCCTCCCCCACTCGTGTTCTGTCTCTCAAAACTAAATCAATGTTAAAAAAGTTCAAAAGAAACACAACTTAAATCACAAAATTTCTCAAAAAAATACATGCTAACTCTTGGGAACTGCATGCTGATTTTATAAGTAGTAGATATTTCTTGACCCCACCAGCTCTCTTTCCCTCTAATTCACCCCTACTCAGCCTTCACATCTCAACTGAGGAATTACTTTCTGTCAGACACCTTTCCTAGCCGTCCTCTCTCAAACTGAGGTAAATAACACTCCTTCACGTTTGCAAAGATTCCTGTTGTGCACGTGTCAGCTTTCTGAGTCTTCCCCCAGCCTTGTAGTTGGCCAGACAGAAGTTAGAAACCCCTGTAGATGATGCAGTTTACCACCGGAGAACATAATTTGGCGTAATCAAGAGGACGCAACTCTCTCCTCACGTACACGTACCCACAGAGATGAAATGGTAATTCATCTGGTCACAATTCAACTGAAACATAAACTTGCTTTGACAGTCACTCAGTAACTCATAAAAAGTATTTATACTGTTCCGTCAGTTTTTTCCCCCAAAGATTTAAAAACAGTGCAGGCGGTCAAAACTCCAACCAAAGGTTATGGTTCTGATCATTATGTCACATGCTTTCCCTAAAAATACAGGCTCTAGAACTTTGTTTGTTGAATTAGAAGGCCTATCGCTGACCTCTACTAGACCTCCAGCAAACATTTAATCAGTTGAAGGAAGGAAGCTAAAGGAAATGTGATGTAAAGGGAGGCAGCACAATGCTGTAAAAGAATGGGGCCCTCCAATGTCAGTTTTACAAGGCACTACCAGCCTGGGGGCCGAGAGCAAGTCCCTCAGCCTGTCTGAGCCTCAGTCTCCCTAACTATCAAACAGGCATGTCTCTTCCCTTGTGGCACTGCTCTCAGAAGAAACCATGTACATCATGTATCCAATACACTACTTGAATCACAAGTCGGCACTTAATAACTGATGCCTCTTATTTATTAAAGAAACACATGGGTACACACGCACAAACTATCACCCCTCTTACTGCACCACGAAATTCTTAATTTCATAATAAAAGTTTAAAAACTCCCTTTTCGCAAAAGTATCTAACGATCAACTTTATAATTGTTGAAGATGGGTGTACATGTGGGCTCATTATATAATTCATCTGTACTTCTGTAAATGTACAAAATCAACATTAGGAAATCGGGGTACTCCCATTCTTGTTACTCCAATCAATCATTTTAGTTATTAATTAACCAATGACCCTTCAATCTAGCCTCCTCCTGAACCAAAAAGAAAAAAAAAATCCAAGAGTTAACAAATGGTTTGGAGGGTGTGACAGGCTAGCTGAAGCTAGAGACCTTTAAACTTAAAACACACTCTGACGAATGACTGCACTAAATGCACCTGAGAAGAAACCAGGCCTCTTGACTTGTAACTCGGAGACGCATTGCCACCACCTGGCTGGTCGAAGGTGGATTATTCAGTTACCCACTGCACTAGGCAGTTATTGGACTTCTCTGGATGAAGCACTATGCTAGGGACATGAGAAAATAGATAAATGAGATAGTCGAGTGTCTTTGCCTACCAAACACTCCTAATTTTGTGTGACCTGTAACTGTATCCTTGCCCAAATCTGTCTCCTGCTAGCCAGGCCTTGACCACCATCTCCTAATCTCCAGGGCATTTCCGCCGTTGCCCTGGTCCTCAGGTCCTTTGCCCCTGTGGTCATACTTGCCTAGCAAGACCTCAAACCACCCCTGCTCACCCTACTCCACACAGCCATACTAGCTTCTTAGCCAGTTCTTGAAAACCTCAGGGACACCCCTGCCTTCGTACTTCCCTGTTTCTCGGCCCACAGAGGTACGTAGTGTTCCCTCACTTCTTTCAATTACCTGTTCAAATGATTTCATCTATGTGACTACCAGAGAAAAACCGCAACCAGGCCTGCCAGGTACTCTCTGATTCTGCTTTATTTTACTCCAATATCTTTATTACCATCTAACATAGGCCAATTTATCATTAGTTCTTTATATTTTAATAGAGACAGACAGACAGAGAGAGAGGGAGAGAGAGATTGAGAGCACATGAGCAGGGAAGGGGCAGAGAGAGAGAGGGAGAGAGAGAATCTTAAGTAGGCTCCATGCCCAGCATGGAGCCCACTCACCACAGGGATCAATGTCACCAACCCTGAGATCATGACCTGAGCCAAAGTCAAGAGTCAGATGCTTAACCCAGTGAGCCACGCAGGCATCCCCAATTTATCAATTCTAACATGCACTCACCTTCAGTTTGTAAGATGAATTTTAATTTTAGAAATATTAGATCAATACGGTTCTACAATTTTTGACCACCAGGTGGCAGTCATCAGGTGTCACTGTCTCTAAAAGCATAGCCTTAAAAATAGCTGTTTTTAATATCCACTCCTTTAAGTCAGGCACACGTGCTGAGTTTTATTGTCATTTAAAATATCTCTCCTGGGGGCGCCTGGGTGGCTCAGTCGGTTAAGCCTCTGACTTCCTTCGGCTCAGGTCATGATCTCACAGTTCATGGGTTCGAGCCCCACGTCGGGCTCTGTGCTGACAGCTCAAAGCCTGGAGCCTGTTTCGGATTCTGTGTCTCCCTCTCTCTCTGACCCTCCCCTGCTCATGCTGTCTCTCTCTCTCTCTCTCTCTCAGAAATAAATAAAAAACATTAAAAAATTTTAAAAGTAAAATAAAATCTCTCTACTGTTATAAACTGAAACAAACAAAAAACCCAGTATATAATATCTATCAAAATTTTTCATTCAAAAGATAGAAAAAGCAGCAAGTGATTGCAACAATGTAGAATAACCCAGAACTCTCATAGACTGTTGGCCAGACTGCAAATGAAACAATATCTCAGCTGGGAAAGCTGTTTGGCATTATATTCTGAAGGCGATCACATGCATATTCCCTGCAGGTCCACTCTCAGATATGTATTCAACAGAAATGTCCACACATGTTCAACCAACAGATAACATGGGAGAACATTTACAGCAGTATTCATACTAGCTCAAAACTAGAAACTAACCAAATGCCTATCAATAGAAAAATGGAGGGGCGCCTGGGTGGCTTAGTCGGTTAAGCGTCCGACTTTCGCTTAGGTCATGATCTTGCGGTTCGTGGGTTCGGGCCCCGCGTCGGGCTCTGTGCTGACTGCCAGCTCAGAGCCTGGAGCCTGTTTCAGTCTGTGACTCCCTCTCTCTCTGACCCTCCCCTGCTCACGCTGTCTCCCTCTCTCTCTCCTAGAAATAAATTTAAAAAAAAAAAAAAACATTAAAAAAAATAGAAAAATGGATAAATTCTGGTATATTCCCACAATGCAATATAACAAACAAAGTACAAATTTACCCACAGTATGAATGACTCTTACAATATAGAGTTGAGATTCTTATAAAGTGGAAGTCAGACACAAAACAGTGCATACTGTATGATTTCATTTCTATAAAGCTTAAAAGTAGGTAAAAGTAATTTATGTTAACTCAAGACAGCAGCAGTAACTGAAGAAGGCAGGAGGGGGCTTCTGGGGCACTAAAAATATTATATTTCTTGACCTGCGTGCTGGTTACACAAGTATATTCAATTTCAGAAAAATCATCCAGTTGTATACTTAAGACATGTAAACTCTTCCTTATGTGCGTTGTTTCAATAAAAAGTATTGGATTTTTTTAATGTTTTATTTATTTCTGAGAGAGACAGAGAGAGAGAAAACGTGAGCAGGGGAGGGTCAGAGAGAGAGGGAGACACAGAATCCGATGCAGTCTCCAGGCTCTGAGCTGTCAGTACAGAGCCCGATGTGGGGCTCGAACCCAGGAACCGTGAGATCATGACCTGAGCCAAAGTTGGATGCTTAACTGACTGAGCCACCCAGGCGCCCCTAAAAAGTATTGTTTTTATGTAGACAAAAAGGCAAAGACACAGAGCAACAAAACATGAATTTGGTATTAGAGGTGTATTTGTCGATGAAGAAGAAAACCTCATCCATCCTTTTCTAGAAGACTAAATGAAATTCCCAAAGATTGAGGAAGCATATTTATATTTTATTACTGAGATACCTACAAAAGATTCCCATCACAGGCCAAACAATCAGCCTAAAGGAAGGAAAGACTGCTAAATAAATGTTGGAAAGGTAAAAGAAATTTCAAAGTAACAAGAAGCTAAGAAGATTGAATCAAAACTCCTACAGGACTATTACAAAGGCTCTGTGTGTCAGTTTAATTAGAAGTGTTTATTTCTCTTGGTGAACATTAAAAAAATGGTGAATCTTAACAACTGACATCTTGGATTAGGCTTTTTTCTCTTTTCTTACTTGTCTGCCAAATACAAGCCAAGCACAATACAATGACTGCGGAGGTTGTAAAAATGAAACATACAGGTCCCTGCCTTTATAAGATTTATCATACAGATGACAGAGGTTAAGACAGCCACAAAAACAGCTACTACAGCTTTAGAATGGTACCAATGGCGGGCACCTGGGTGGCTCAGCGGGTTAAGCGTCCGACTTCAGCTCAGGTCATGACCTCACGGTTCATGGGTTTGAGCCCTGCCATGGGCTCTGTGCTGACAGCTCAGAGCCTGGAGCCTGTTTCAGATTTTGTCTCTCTGTCTCTCTCTTTCTCTCTTTCTCTGCCCCTCCTCTGCTCATATTCTGTCTCTCTCTCAAAAATTTAAAAAAAAAACACTAAAAAAATTTTTTAAAAAGAATGGTACTAGTGGTATAAGTATAAAGTTTTGTTTTTTCAAAGCACACAAAAAGGGAAATCTCTTCCTGCTAATGTTACAGAGTATAAGAAAGCTTTTCAAAGCATCCGGACTGTGCTGTCCAATACACTATCCATGTGCCACTTGTGGCTATTTAAATGAAAATTAAATAAAATTTAAAATTTAGTTCCCCGATATTACTTAACCACATTTCAAGTGCTCAGCGGCCACATGTGGCCAGTGACAAATGTCCTGGGCGGTGCACAGAACACTGCCAGCATTGCAGTACTAATCTGCAGTATTCCAAAGTTAGAAAGAGGCACAGTGTTTAAAAACACTTTTTAAACTTGTGTCCATTTTTCCATATTTCCTTTGACATCACAATGGCAAAACTGCCCCCTCTGGTCTGGGGACCAGACTAAAAATATAAACCTACGGAAAACAGCAGAAGCCTTAAAGTCGTATGAGTAAAAAAGAACATTCAGAAACTCACCAGACTTCAACTTAGTTCACCAAAATGAAAATTTACCCAAAGCTTCAGCTAGAAATAAATGAAGCATTATCTTGCCTAATCTTTAACAGCTAATTAAAGACTGGGGGTTCAGGATACAACTTAGAAGTCAGTCAATAAACATACTACTAGAGGAGTCCATTCATTAAGAAACATTTGCTGAGCACCTTCTATGTGCCACACATAACCCATAACCAGGAGGAATAAGAGCATTAAGTCACTAACTCTATTCAGGAAATATTACAACAGCTTAAAAAATCACAAACTCCTGGAGCCCCTGGGTGGCTCAGATGGTTAAGTGTATGACTTCAATTCAGGTCACGATCTTGCAAGTTCTGAGTTCAAGCCCCACGTCAGGCTCTGCGCCGACAGCTCAAGAGCCTGGAGCCTGCTTCAGATTCTATGTCTCCCTCTCTCTTTGCCCCACCCCCACTCGCACTCTGTCTCTCTTTGTCTCTCAAAAAACGAATAAACCGCTAAAAATTTTTTTTAATGACAAACTCCTAAGCAGAAAAAAAAAAACACAACAAATTCTGCTTATCTGTGGTTCTTCAGAAACAGAAAGAAGAGAGGTGACAATGGGCCATCTCCAGCATGTTCTCTGAGAGTAACTGATTCCTGTAAGACCCAATTAATCTGAACCAGAGTCCTTTCCAAAAGAAAGAAGAAATGCACTGCAGTTTATCAAACCTATATTAAGCTATAAAAGAAAGAAAAAACAATCCTTGCCAGAAATATCATAATCTCACAGAATACCCTTAAAAGGAAACATCAACAAATCAACATTTATCAAACAACTGCCAAGAAGTACACTGGGAGCTAGAGGCACAGACTTAAAGATGGTCCAGCAGTCTCTTGCCCTCCCAAAGCTTTCATCTATTCTGGGCGATGAATGTTCATGAACAATTACAATGTAAGCAAATGGTGTAGGTGGCATATGAAGTGGCCATGAAACAATTGTAGTACAAACTGTAAGTTAAAAGGACTTTAGAAGTCTTTTGTGCACATACTTGTCTGAATCCATTCTACAATATTTTTATAAAACATGTATTCAATCTAAGTACTCCAGGGATGAAGATATCCCAGCCTCACAGACAGTTCAGAAGCAGTGGAAGATAGGAGCCCAAAAAAGTTGAAGTGTTTACATTCAAAGAGATGATGTTTAAAAATATGAACTTGAAAGTCATGTGACAGCAACTAAATACAATACCAATTATGAAGAACAATACACTAAAGGAGCACAATTAGCACAGTGTTCACTATGACACATATCCAGAGAAAAAGCAATGGGATGTTGTAAAACCATTACCAACAAGAGTTTTGATGATCAAAGGGGATGGGGGGGGGGGAATAAATCAAGGTGAAATTGTATTCTATCTGCCCCTTAAACCACCCACTCTTCCCCAGCTCTCCCTGGTCTGTAGGACACTTTTATTTTCACCTGAGCCAAGAGAGGAAGAGAAACTGATATTGACTCATTAGCTACTATATGTCAGTCACGGTGCTAATGATTTCATATGTCACTTAATATATGTAGAATAAGAGCTATACTGGGGATTGGAGCTCCTCAGAGGTGGGCTCAAGGAAACTGTCTGGCCTAGGAGCCAAATTTATTATGCTATTTTAGAGACATTTAGAAGGCAGCTTGATAAAGAGGAAAGAGTAGCAGAGACCTAAAGACAGAGGTCTGCACTTGGGATCTGGTCCTGCAGTTATGTGACTGCAAAACTTGTTGCACCTCTCTGGATGTCAGTTTCTTAAGACCTACCCCATCTACCATACAGATTGTTATAAGGATCGAAATGGAATGAATACATACCTGCTTATTCATCTAACAAGTATTTGCGAGGCATCTATATTATTCTAGACTCTAGGCAAGGTCCATGCTCTCCTGGTTATATTCTCTAGTAGGTGAGAGATAGATAATCAACACAAACAAATGAGTAAATAAGAATTTCCCAGAGTGATGAATGCTCTAAAGAAATAAAACAGGTGATGTAGAAAGAGTGACTAGGAGAAAGGGAACCACTTTCAATGGAATAGTCATAGAAAGCCTAGCCAGAGTTCTATAACTGAGACCTCAGAGACGTCTTCGGCTAAACAAAGAGCTGGGGACATAAGAAGTAAGACAAGCTTAGCATATTTGAAGCACTGAACAAATGAGGTGTGTCCAGAACATAATGAATAAGGGAAAGTATTAAGAGAGAAGGTGGAAAAGTGGATGCAGGCCAAATCCAGTATGGTCTTGGACCATTAAAAGGATATTATAGTTACCATAAAGCTCTTTTTTTTATCAACGTGGCCCAATAAACTGAGCCATTTATACAAATATCTCATGTATACATTGTCAAAAGTAGAATGTTTCCAACTTCCTAACTTAGCAACGTCATCACTAAAAAACAAGTGCAAGGATCCTATACAACGGCCCTCACATGAAATTTATAACAACTATATCTAAACACAGACATCATTTATTATGTTTGGTTAAGTCACATAGTAGGAAAAAAAAAAACAGAAACAAAAACAAAAAAAACAAAAAAACCTCTATAGTGAATAGAACTGACAGAATTATACATTTGAATTTTTAAAAACTGAAGTTTTAACAGAAAATATCAGTTCATTCAGCAAACATTTATCAAGCACCTACTATGTGCCAGGTACTTCCTAAGCACAAAAGATACAGCAAAATAAATCAATGACTAAGTCAAGATATAGCTGTAGAAGTAACATAACACCAGAACTGAATTTGAATTTCTGTTTCCGCATTTTCTGAAACAGGAGTTGTAGGCTTACTTAGTCAAGTGTACCTGTCAGAAAGCAAACTTACCAAGGAATTCTTAATCACTTCACTTCTATAAAATTCTGGAAAAGAAGAAAACAACAATAAGTGATATGAAAGAAAATAAGCTCATTAACTCTTAATCCTGTAAATTTTTAACATATGTTCCAGGAAAACATTTATAGTATTTTCAAGGGATCTAATTACTCTAGATTTTCTGCCAAAAAAAAAAAGTATTCTTCTGCAAAAAAAATAAAAAAATAAAAATTAAGAGATTTTAAAGGAAAAAACAGTAATAAAGAAAAATCAAAGTTTGTTAAGATTTAATTTAGTAAATTTTACCCCAGATACAAATATGAGCTCTTAAAAATTTAGACTTTCTTCTTTTCTACTTTACTGCCATTCTGCAAAAACTGATTCCATCTGCTCTGTTTTTCTCAAACATCTCTAATACGACCATCCATCATAGTACTGTAGAATGGACTTGTCTCTTTAATTTCCTTGAGCCCATCTTTCATTTGACAACTTAGAGAATTAGACTAATAAGCAAAGGTCCTCCTGTAAGCTTAGAAATGTCATGATTCTACAAACCTTCAAGTATACCGTACATGTTACAAACCCTGAAGGCACAATGAAAAGAGAGAAATGTGTCAGACGTTCACACACACACTGCCTCTTCTGACTCTGCTGAAGCCACCATTGGGATGCTCTGCCTCTCAAGCGCTTGCGAGGACCCTGGTATCCTTGTGTGGCCAAGAGAGAAACTTCTCAGATGTGATGCACATACCACTGGTACCTGAGATGATCTTAGGTGATTCACAGACACGCTTTTTTCTTATGTATTTGAATTTACGTTTCATATATTCATCAACCCCCAACTGTGAGCTCTGAAAGAACAGCAGCATTTGTTTTGTACAACTGCTGTCTCCTCAGCATGGAAACCATCCCTGGCACAGAGGAGACCCTCAATAAATATTTCTTGATCAAATGAACAATTTTACTTAGATAAAGTATGCAACCATATAGATGAAACTCACATACAGTGAAACGTGTCCGAGAAGTCCACTAATGACTGAAGCTTGCGACCAGCCAGGAATAATTGAACAGCAGGCCTATGCACACATAAAACTCTTAAGGGCAAGCTCTTCTGGTTAAAGCACTTCCTTCTTGATACACTATTTACATTTCTATAAGTTTGCCTTTCTTCAAAAAAACTAAAAAGATAAGGATGATTATTCTATTCTGTGGAGAGATACTCAACAACATATTAAGTGGGGAAAAAAGTTCTAAGCTAGAATTTACAATGGGATCCAAATTTTTATAATTATGTTAATAACATTTATCCTAGGTGACAGATTTAGGCTGCTAACTTTTCTATTTGGCAGTTTCTATGATTCTATCTTGAACAATTATTTAAAATAAGAAAACAAAATTCTGGGGTGCCTGGGTGGCTCAGTCAGTTAAATGTCAGACCTCAGCTCAGGTCATGATCTCACGGTTTGTGGGTTCGAGGCCCGCGTCAGGCTCTGTGCTGACAGCTCAGAGCCTAGAGCCTGTTTCAGATTCCGTCTCCCTCTCTCTCTGTCCCTCCTCCACTCATGTTCTGTTTCTCTCTGTCTCAATAATAAATTAACATTAAAAAAATAAAAATAAATAAAATCAATGGGAAGAAAGATATTCCTCTTTTCTTTAGAGAGAATTCCTCACTTTAATCTGCAAAGTGTCTAAATCAATCAGTTCTCAAAATACATATCTTTAGCTCTAAGAAGAGCTATTTCTTCCAAAACTCTGCTGAATAAATATATATATAAAAGAAACTAAACAATCTCCTTTCTCCATTAGACCTTCAAAATAGACTTGCTAATTTAAATGGAGAGAGGTCAACCAAAAAAAGCCATATAAAAAATCATGAAGTCCGGGATAACTTCTACACTGTCCACCATTCTGTTACACCTAAAATACTGTCAATAAAATTAGCAGCATGGGTATAAAACATAATAGTGAATGGAGGAGAATTCAGAGCCAAAAAATAGTTCCAATCCCCAGTCTACCTATAAGCTTTACAAATCAATTAACCTTTTGGGCCACATAGTTTCTTCGCCTTTCAAAGGACAATGGGGGTGCCTGGGTGGCTCAGTCAGCTGGGCATCAACTTTGGCTCAGGTCATGATCTCACAGTTCATAGGTTCGAGCCCCACATCGGGGTCTGTGCTGACAGCTCAGAGTCTGTTTCAGATTCTGTGTCTCCCCCTCTCTCTGCCCCTCTCCTGCTCATGCTCTGTCTCTCTCTGTCTCAAAAATAAATAAACATTAAAAAACAATTTTTCTCAGAGGAAAATGACATGTGGAAAATAACAAGGTTACTGTGAGGCTCAAATAAAATACTGAATCAAAAACACTTTATAAGTTGTAATTTTTATTAACACTGTTCTATTAATTTTTATTAACTCAATTTAAGCAAAACTATTTGACAAGTCAATTTTCAAGTCATCCAAGACCTCTTTCTACAAGAAAGGGACCATTAGATACAAATGCTTCTCTATCCATGCTAAGACCTAAGAAAAACAAAGCAATTAGAGAATGTAGAGCACGGGTTCAACTTCATGTTTTGGCTGTTATGCAGCATTCCATTCATTCAACAAATGCTTTTTTTAGTACCTCAACCTCACTCATTAAGGAGGAATGCAAACTTAAACTATACTATAAAATTATTTTTCACCTATCAGATCGGCAGAAATTCAAAAGTTTGATTGCACAGTCTATTGGTGAGCCTGTGAGGGGAAAGGCACTCATATATACTAAGTGGGAACGTAAACAAAGACAATTTTGCAATATCTACTGAAACTATAAGTACACATTCTTGGTACTTCCGCTTCTTGGAAATTTACCCCATAGCTAAACTAGCACTCATACAAAATAATGTCCTTATGAAGTTATTCAAGGCAGTACTGTGTATAACAAGAACCACCTAAATGCCCACTAATACTGTCCAGTTAAATAAATGATGGTACATCTATTCAATGCAAAACTATTCAGAAAAAAAAAATACGGGAGCTCTCTATGAACCAACATGGGAAAACATCTAGGGCATTTTAGGTGAAAAATGAAAGGCACAGAAATATATATAGTTTGGTACTGTTTTTAGTTGTGTTTGCCTAAAGAATCTCAGAAAAGAGAAACGAGAAATGTTGAACAGAGGTTTTTAGGCTGGATAGAAAACTAGGAAGATGGGACAGGAAAAAGAGATTTTAAGCCTTTATATATATTTTGAACCATGACTGCACAGCTATTCAAACAATCAAATGAAAAAATTATACGAGGGCTTACTATGTGCCAAGCATTGTTCCAAGTGCAGTGAACAAAACTAACCTAAGATTTTCTAGATGATATAGAGTTAATCTTCTGATGTATTCAAAATAGCTGGCTGGCATTCCAGGAGCAGACAGGAACTCACATTTCAGGGTAAAAAAAAAAAAAAAAAAAAAAAAAAGTAGGNAGAACAAACTTGATTTTACAAAATTCCAAGTTTAAGAGGGAGTCACAATTAGAACCTAGCTCTTCATCCATTAATACAAGGCTTTGTTATCTGGGGATGTGATGATGTGAACTACCTAAAGAGTAGGCAATCTCCCAAGAGCACTAAAAGATGTCAAAAGTCAAAAAAATCTCACACGTAACTTCTCAGGATCTGCTGTGAATTCAGCCAAAATAAAAGAATAACTTAGAAATCAGTATTTGAAATATTCTTCCCCCAACCTCCCAAAAAACTTTCTTTTAAAACTAAGAAATGATGTCACTAAACAGGTGGTACAGTGGTTTTGTGAAAAGAGCCAACTGGCCCTCTACTGTGATCATCCTACATGGAGGGCCACATAATGATCATGAAATGAATATTTGGGCTTGTCATCAGGGCCCAATAAGGTAAGGGGGATTAACTAGGCTTTCTAAGGAAAGAGCTTCCTGGCCTCTTCTTTGGTAACAAAGTTACCATAAAGTTTATAACTTTTAACAGAGTTATAAAGTCTAACTTGTGCGCCCAAAAGAGGACCACAGACAGACTTCATTCAACCATGACATTTTGGAGTAAGAGTAAGACCCAGAATTGCCAACTCTCATTTTAGAGACATATTAGGCAAAGCTCACAAGAGGAACTAAATGTCCCGGCCAAGGGACTTGCCAACTAGTGACAGACTCAACACCACTACCAGAGACTTCCCTGTGGTCTATACCAGCTATTCCCTAACTATGGGAACGATCATTTCACTGAGGAAACTTTAAGAAACAGTCTGTGATAACTTCTAAACTCAAGGTGTAATCTGAACTAGAAGAAGATAATAAACAAAACAAAAAAAAGTGATTTTGTTTCCACAGCATCTTAGACAACTTTTTTACAAGATGGTCATCAACCAGACCCATGACTACTCTCTTTTTAGAAACTACTACGATTGTTAACGTTACAAATTACCAAACACCTAGAATGTGCTAAGTACTATGTTAATTACCATCATCAAAGAGAACAACGGGGCAAGAATATGTAAGTTTTATGAAGATAACCAAGGACTGATTATATAGAAACATATCAAAAATTTAAAACACTCTGGCATTGTCATATATTGCTAATGATGAAACCACTGAGGTCTGCAAAAAATGCTTAAACCCCTAGGACAAATAATGACCAAAACTGTTCCATTTTTCTTCTGGACACATAGGAAGACAATATATGCAAGTCCTTCACCTAAAAAAGGATTTATGGCCAATCAAATGTGATGCCATTTCTGTCATAAAAATCTCCCTCAAATAATCCTCCTCTCTCACCATTCAGTGAGGTATTGATGACAGCAGCGTTCCAAAATAGAAGAAGCCTGGATACCCAAGTCACCACTTAGCGGACAGCTACCAAGTCCGTGCCTGATAAAGAACACCTGCACTGGACTTAGTCTAAGAAATGTATTATGTTACGCCACTGAGATTTGTGGTATTTGTTATAGTAGCCAGCATTAATCATTCAGATTAATATAACTGCTTCTTAAAAATGCAATGTTTATAATGAAAAATAAGAATGAAATAAAAGTATATGACAATGGCAGGATTTGGAGTCTTTTCTCCCTTAAAAATTATTTGAATGTTATTTACATGGTGGTGGTTTGTATTACATAATGCTATTTTCTCACCCTTAAAAAGTATTTTAATGCTATTTACGTTGTGCTACTCTATATAATTCCTGATCAATCTTTTAATGAGCATATATTGGTATTGATATTAAAAAAACAGGGGCGCCTGGGTGGCTTAGTCGGTTAAGCGTCCGACTTTCGCTTAGGTCATGATCTCGCGGTTCGTGGGTTCGAGCCCCGCACCGGGCTCTGTGCTGAGTGCCAGCTCAGAGCCTGGAGCCTGTTTCAGTCTGTGACTCCCTCTCTCTCTGACCCTCCCCTGCTCACGCTGTCTCTCTCTCTCTCTCCTAGAAATAAATAAAACATTAAAAAAAAAAAAAGGTATTAAATGACTGCTGTTTTAATAATGGTTTTTAAAAGTAATTAAAACCAAAAAGATAAGACGTTGTTTAAATTTTTCATCTTTGCCACAGGAAAAAATTCAAATAAGCTGTTAGTACCTCTAATTAAAATAACACCATTTTTTGTTAATATAAATAGACCTTCAATCACATCTTACCAAGTGTTATCACCTTAGCTCAGTTGTTCCTCATGAAAATCTGTCTTGCCAATTTCACAAGGCATCATCTCCACTTTACAAATGGAAAACTGAGGTTCAAAAAGACGTGATCTTTGTCCAATGTCACATAGCTAGTAAATGGCTGACCTACTATCTATGTATTTGCAATCCTAATCCAATATTCCTGTCATACACCACACTTGTTCTCTTACACCATCCAACAGAGGTCAATGGATTCTACCCAAGTACCTCTCATCCAACACATATGCAAAAGATACTTGTGATTTTGAATCAAATATTTGGTCTTCTCTCAGAATTGTACCTAGGGAGCAGTCCACAGTACAATGTGGGCAAATGAATTCAAGGAAACCATGCTATTCTTCTAAAAATGACACCAAATATACACAAGGAATTACAGAGATGAGAAGACATAAGCTGGTCCTAATTTTACCATAATATTTCAACAATTATGTTTTAAAGAAAATAAAGTCAGTACTGTATACTGGACTTGTATATTTTAATGATACCTACTAGAATAAAAACATTAATAGCTAACATTCATAAATAAATGATAAATTTATCAATTTAAGAACTATCCAGAAGCCATGTTTCTTTTACATACTATATACATTAACTATGGCTCATTAAATATTTTCAGGCAGTATGACAATTTTGCTTTCCAGCAAGCAATAAATACAAAGCAAGAGTCACCAATACTCACCTGTATTACGAAAGAAAAAAATGAGATGTAACAATCTGTGGGCAAGTCCACAGATTCTCTTACCTTTGTATATCTTTTCAGTACTACACAAGTGAAGTGTGAAGTAGGTGTCGAGGAGCTGATGGCCATTTCTATTAACAATATTCCGAGCAGCAATGTTCCGAAGGTGTCTAAGACGCCGCTAAAAATTAAAAACAACAAAAAAAGGGACACGTTCAGCTTTTTCCTCATAAAATTTTCTGAAAGTTACAATCCAAAAATGAAATATAACTAAGCTATCCCAGTCATTTATTTGCTGAACCAGCAACCTTATCTCAGTCTCTTATTTATGATTCAGTATCCCCTCTGTCAAATAGGAATTACACCTGCCCCATCTCCTTTACGATGTAGTTGTCAGCATGAAATGACACCAGATATAAAATATTTTCATAGAACATAAATGTTATGTTATATAAGTGCTATACACCTGTAAATGGCATTAGCATTTCCTGGAACATAAAGTAGTAATTTGCTTTCTTCCCTTCAGAAGCATACTGGTAGGCATGCAAGTCCATCTCATACCAACAGTTCTTACATACAATTAACCCAGCTGCTTGTTCAGTCTAGATGCCAGGTCATCTGTACCACCAGGAAAAGATGCCTAGTTAAAACATAACTCACTGGTCATTCCAGCCAGCCAATAACCCAACAGGCTGTAAGCTTAAATTAAATCCTTACCTGACCAATAGCCAACCAATCTCTCTTTCCTGATCAGTCCTCCTTCCCAACAATTTCTCCGACTAAGATGCACAAATCATTTGGAGCCTCATGTGTTGAAAAGAGGCCTCCATAATAAGCAAACGCTCTATAAGCAATGGTAGAAATCAACAAAACTGGAAGTTAACAGACAGCCAAACAATAGCATTTCAAAAAGAGAAGATGTTGGTGATACTCAAGTCTGTGCCCATCAGATTCATTTCCAAAGGCTAGCTCCCTCTGTCAGATGATTATTTTCAGACTTAAAAACAGAAATCAAGTGCTTAGTTTTATTTTTTTTTTAATGTTTTATTTATTTCTGAGAGAGAGAGAGAGAGAGAGAGAGACATAGCATGAACAGGGAGGGTCAGAGAGAGAGGGAGTCACAGACTGAAACAGGCTCCAGGCTCTGAGCTGGCAGTCAGCACAGAGCCCGACACGGGGCTCAAACCCGCGAACCGTGAGATCAGGACCTAAGCTAAAGTCGGACGCTTAACCGACTAAGCCACCAAGGCGCCCCAACAAGTGCTTAGTTTTAAAATATGCTTCAAGTTCTCCCTTCAGGCTGAAAGACAGCCCAATCTACTAAGGTAAGTCCGTCTTCAATTACATGTGCAATCAGCCAGAAAAGTACAGTTCTTTTTTTCCATGCACATACCAACCTAATCCTTTCTCCCAATCTAACGATTAAGATTCTTTGATAGAGAAGGTTATTGTCTAATAAATTTGTTTAATCCTCTAAGTATGAAAAGTCCCTGATATATTTATGACAAGTTCCTAGGGCTTACTCTGACTTATTTTTCCACAATCTGCCAATGGTGTCCATTTCATACCCTGAATTGTAGCAACTATCTCCTCCTATATATTTTTTATTAGCCCTCTCCCTCAAGATTTTAAGTTAACAGGAACCACTAATTACCTATATACAATAACCACAACTATTTTGTTGTAAGATTGCAATCTTGGTCCTCGGTTCAAAGACCTGAAAATATTACCCAAAGTCTTTAGAATAAAGTACAAACTTTCCATATTGCTTTCAAAACCCTGTACAATCTGACCTCTCCAAATCCTATCCTTATTTCTCACTAGATCTTCCACATACCCACCCCTCAGTCACACATGAATGCTTAAGGTTCCATGAAGAAGATCATGCATGTTCCTAGCTCCAGGTTTTTGTTAACGCTAGTCCCTTGATCTAAAATACCATTTTCTTAAAGGAGATCTTACTTCTACTTCAAAGTTTAGGAGAAAAGAGTCCTCCTTCCTGAGTCTCTAACTGAAATTAGTTGCTCCTTTATCTGAATAAATAAAAAGTTTGCTTCTTCTTCCCTATACCACTTAATTATCATTCAACCTCGTCGTATAAGTAGTTGCTTAGTTATCTTCCCTATTAATCTAGGAGGAAAAGACTTGATGACAGAGACAATTACCATCACTATACTGTCAACACTTATTAAATGCTTACCGTGTGCCATGCACTGTGCTAAACACTTCATACATATGATCTTATTTATTTAACCCTCATAACAACCCCATGAGGTTAGGTTTTATTCATTATCATCATTCATCTCTTTATCCCAACATTCCTACAAAACCAAATATAAAACAGTAAATAATAAATGAGCAGGATAACTCAAAAAAGGAAAGAAAGCAGAGGAAAACAAAGAAATTAAACCTACATATGTAGATATGTATCATACACTATCTCCTATACATATGTGCGTGTGTGTGTGTGTGTGTGTGTGTTTATAATTGATACAATTTGGTCTTTACACTCCCTTACTGCTATAGGGGAAAGAGAGAGCAATGATCTATCCTTCAACTCAAGAGAATAATTTTATGACAAAATAATAATAATGGAACAGACTGCCTTACAAAGCAACGTGCAAGGCCTGGACAGAGAATGAATCTACAGTGGATACATAGATACTGTTAAAGAGGTCTTTCCACTATCTAGGAAGTTGGCAAAACCAGCTTCAAGACACCTTCTGACTCCAAGTTCTAGATTCTAAGATCAGTAATGGAGTCTACAAACATTCACAACCAATGTAACAGTAGTGTTTCCAAGTTTCCCTCCGCTCACTGGGATAAAAGAGAACTGACCACATCACAGCATTTTATAAGGAGATTTACAACAACAACAACTCTTCCACAAATTAACCAACTATACTTAAAGCACTGACTTTGGGTTGTACAACTTTTGGCTTTTTCCCTTATTTTATTTATTTCAAAAGCAGTCGGGTGAGTATTCTCACTACACCATGATTAATTAAAATACAAGATGCTCCCAGCAGCTAGAACAGACAAAGGAAATGAACTCTTTACGGGTAAATTATTGATGTCATCTTGGTGAAAAGGCAGTAAATATACACGTGAACCCTCTTATGCCCTTTGACTTGGCTTCCTCTTTAATGACATTCATTCCAATTTTATTATAAAGCTGCTTTTAATTTTTTTAATGCTAAACTGTGATAAAATGGTGTTTAATTAATAATGATATGCCAATGTTATTTTTTCAGTTTTGACACATGAAAAACGGTAATGTAAAGATGTTAACGTTAAGGGAAATTGAATGAAGGCAATTCTCTGTAATTATTTTTGCAACTTTTCTGTAAATTTAAAATTATTCCAAAATAAAGGTTTGTTTTTTTTTTAAGCTATTGCTTTTTTCAGAGTTAGGAGGTGAGTAAATAGGACAAAAAGACTGCCAATAAGACGACATTCACAAGCACTACGTAAGTAGAATTCACTTCCTTCCTTTGGTCTCCTCCCTTCTCTCTTCCTCTCCTCCCACCAAGACTTCATGCAATTAAAAAGAAACACTGGAAGGTTAGGCCAGAAACTCATAAAAATGATTACCTGTGGGAGTGAGAGCAAACTGAAGGGAATACAGATAAAAGCAAGACTTCCCTGATACTTGTTTACATACTTTTGTCTTCTGTACCATGTAAGTGTCTTCCATACTCAAGAAATAAATAAGAAAAAGTTTAAACTCAACTAAACCTAGTCCAAAATAAAATAGCAATACCAAAAATTACCACTAGTTTTAGGATATATCATCTACCTTCACCCAAATTATTACCCTACGATCCAAGAAGTATGGAAGAAATCAGAGCGACCTAAAGGATCCTCTCTTGTTCTCACTTCCCCACAAGATCTATCTATACTTGAAAAACATGGAAATAGGTTTAGTTCCAAATACTTGTCTATCTTCCCCAACAAGAATATAAATTCTAAGAGGAAGAGACTTTATTTTATTTATAGTTGTATCTCCAGCATCTAGATGACTACCTAAGCAAATAGCAGACACAGAGTGTTTTGGTTTTTTATTGAATTCCTAATTTTCCAGTGAATTGACCAGTCAAGAATGTCTTGGTTTGACATAGGCCCTGCAATAGTCCTGAGTGGCATGGAAACCTTAGATTCTGACACCCACCCACCAGACAGTGAGAAAATACAGAACTAAGAACTGAGAGCGGGGTAAAGTCTTAGCAGTGATTCTGCTACAGCAAATCCCCAAGACTCACCTATTTTCAATTGCTCTAGAGTTTACAGCCTAGTGGTAGTTCTTGGCCTGGTGGCACCAATGAGCATAAATATACTCCTTCTGAACTTACCTAAATAGAATTAAATATCAGACTCTCTCTTCAAATGGCCCACCTACAGACAGTTAAAATCAAATCCGTCTTATGATCTAAATTATCTCAAATATCTCAAGAAAATATAAATATCCTGAGTAATTAAAATTTACACAGACTTTAGAATTCTTCTTTATAACATCCTATGCAGTTTTCTTTACCAGCAATTTCCTTACTTTCTCCAATGTTCTATGCCTTCTGGTTATAAAATACTCTTTGTGTATCATTCTTTAGCAGTATGTTGGCAACAGAGTTATGCTCTAACAATATCCACTTCTAAAACTAAAGCTGAACAGATTTTAATTTTGAAATTGGAATTAACATGGCTTAAAATCTTTGAAACGCAATCTATAAAACATCCGGTATAGACACTGAAAACATTCACTAATGTAGAAAATTAAAGTCTATTCAGCTTTAATTTGGAGGGTTGACAGATATAACTGGAGCACAACTCTACTATCTGAGATGCTGGTGGTGAGCAAAAGACCAGTAATGCCCCAAATCCCTTAACATTTTAACAAATCTTTCAGATATAAATTCTAAAACAAGACTTAAGTGGCATGCATTGTAGATTTGAAATGTTTGCTTTATAGTTAAAAAACTAAGAAGTACTCATTAGTCATGATTGAGACTGGTGCCTCTATAGAACCTATTAGGTTGTTTTTCTTGTTAATACTACTAATGTTGTTAGAAAACTGCTTCAAAGCCTATCAGTAGTCTAAAGAAAAGTTTTTTGTTTTGTTTTTGTATTTTTTGCTTGTTCTGTCATGCCCAGCACCTTATCTGATTAAAACAAAACAAATTAAAAATGCAGATTTTCCTTTACAGAACCACTCTCCCCTACTGCCGATCTATAACTTTCTTGCAGAATTAATTCTTCTCCAACTCCAAGGATATTCACATGATGACTCAGCTCATGCTGATCAGCACATTCCATCTCCCTGACCATAACATATGACTTAATTAGGACCACTGAAAGCCTCAGAAATTATATTAAATTTTTGAGGGTTCTTTTTTTTTTCCCCACTCTGGCCATGAATCTGGAGGAATATAGGGCTAGAGATGCTGGCAGCTGTCTTTCCATCACAGTGAAACTGAAGAATGAAGCCAACAAGGAAGAGAACAAAATCAAGAAATGTGAGATTCAGGTCCTGCCAACAATTTAAGTCTCTGGATCAAACCATACCTAAAATGAGAACTACAATGATGACCACCAGCCAAGACCCTATAAAACTGTCAAAGATTACAACGAGGGATATTTATATTGTGACTATTTACTTAGAATTTATACCATAACAGGTTAATAGATGAAGAGCAACATTCTAATTTGGTGGTAGGGTACAAAGAAATGTTTCATTTTGTTAAACATCCCCATGTTTTATAGAAAACAAGCATTTCTGGCAGGTCAATCCATTTTTGTTGATACGATTTTGAACCTCAATATGGGCAACAGCACAGCTTTAAAAATAGTCAAATCACACCCCAGAACTAATAGAAATCCAAAGCAATTTTCGGTAGTGAAATATGTCACTGGGGTTCTATATTCCTCCCACGTTTCACCGTTCCTTGCAGGCATCTAAAATGTTCTGACCTCTGAGGTATAATAATGACCAAAGAGAACTAATGTGTCTTTGATCTTGTTCCTCATCACTGCTGTAGAGTGACTCAGGGAGGCTGATGGCCAACAGGAGGAGGACATGGCTCCCATCCACCCTTCCTTCCCGGTCTGAAATCCTTGCTTCAAAAACAAAAGCACTATAATTCTTAAATACAGTCAGTCCACAAATCCCCACCATCACCAAACTAAATGACCATCCCACACACACCTTTTGACTTCTAAGACCATGGAGAGCTATCTTCAAAATCAATTTTTAGTTTAATTTGCTTAATCTACAAGAGCTTCTATAAAGCAATAATATAATCAATAATCTATAGTCCAATAGAAAAGGGGGCAAAGGATATAAAAAGGCAGACCACAGGAAAGGACATGGAAATGGTCAATAAACATATGAAAAGTGTGTAATCACACTCATAATTAAAGATATACACAACAAAACGATCATTCCACCTATGGCAGACTAGTTTCCAGTTTCCAAACAATGGTTGTACCAATACGTCACAATCGGCATGCTCTCTTACAATGCGATTGCCGCTCCTCCACTCGAAAATGTGGTCTATGTTCCCTCCCCCTTCTATGTGGGCAGGCCTGTGACCGTAGTAGAAATTAGACTACATGACTTCTGAGGTCACATCATAATATTATCTAGCTCTCTTAGAACGCTCTTTCTTAGAACCCAGCCACCCGAATGCAAGGATGCCAAGCAGCAATGTGAAAAGGACTTCGCAGTCATTCTCCACAGCCTCAAGCGAGATCCCAGCTATCGCCAGACTTGTAAGTGACCATGTCAGCCCCCAGCCTTTAAGCCACCAGAAATGACATCAAACAGAGTCGAGTTGTTCCCACCATGGCCAAACCAAACTGCTGACTTATAAGCAAAATAAATGATGATGTTGCTTTATGCCACTAAATTTTTCTTCTTACTTAGCAAGAGAAAATGAAGAGATCTATCTGATTAAACAATTTAGTCTTTGTCACAGTTGATAGGAGTAAGGAAAATTATGCTAGAGGAAATATAAACTGGTTCAACTTGGAGGGAGGGTTATTTAACAATAATTATTAAATTGTATATAATATTTGACCAAGCAATTCCCCAAGTCAAAAAATGCATGCAAATATGCTTATTCTGATATTGGCTATAAAAGCAAAAATTTAATAATCACTCTTAAATTGTGATACATTCATACACTGGAAAACTATGTATCCATTTTTTAAGAAGTGCTCATATGGAACACAAAAACATGAAATTGTAAATGTTCACACAAAGAAATATTACTATACACTCTGAATGATATAGATCAAGGGTGGCCAACTTATTCTATAAAGAGACAGAGAAAAACTTATTTTAACTTTTTCAGGACATGTAGATTCTCTTCGTGTTTTCGTTTGTTTGTTTGTTTACAATCTTTTAACCATGATAACCTTTCTTAGTTTCCTCAGTTACAAAAGCCCATGACCGCTGGCCAGTTTGCTAACCCCTAATGTAGATAATCACAGATACTCTGAGATAATTTTTTTAAGTAGCATTTGGTTGAGATGTAGTGAAACTTGTTCTGGACAGCTGCCCCCTTTCCTACCCTCAACTCCTTTCTTTTTCAGGTCAGGCATGTATTCTTGGCCTAGGATTGGGCTAAATGACATGGAGGAATAAGGCCCGGGTTGTTTCCAGTAAACTCAGGTTACCACTATTCTGGTGTACTTTTTTGAGGGACAACAAAAGCAAACCTGAGAGAAGATTAGTTTTCCACATTCCCACAGAAGGTAAAAATGTTGAATTACTGAATCGAGAATTTAAGCTCGATAAATTAGATCAGTCTTTTCAAAAAATACAAAAGCTCCCTCTATGTTATAACACTCTCAGTCACCTATTTTTTTCTAACCTTTTGATCCCACCTGAAAGACTCCATGTAAAAAGTTTTGAAAGAACCCAAAAATGCTTTATTTAAAACTAGTGCTTGGTTGGGTCACCTGGGCAGCTCAGTCAGTTAAGCGTCGGACTTCGGCTCAGGTCATGATCACACGGTTCATGGGTCCAAGTCCCACGTTGGGCTCTGTGCTGACAGCTAGCTCAGAGCTTGGAGCCTGCTTCCAATTCTGTATCTCCTTCTCTCTCTGACCCTCCCCTGCTCATGCAGTCTCTCTCTCTCTCTCAGAAATAAATAAAACATTTTAAAAAATTAAAAAAAAAAACTAGTGCTTGGTGCTATTGGCTATATGCAAATAGCACAAACAGCCAATGTTAGAGATTTAAACAAACAACTCACCAATTCTAATCTCTCATAAAATACATTATAGCTTCTATCCCTGAGAGCTCTCTCTGACGCAAATCACACTTGCTTTGGAATTAAAGCCTTTATTTTGACTCTACTCTGCTCTCACTCAGTTCTAGAATTTAATTCAGTCATTTAGTAAGCTCTACTAAATTATAATACAGGCTTCTCCACACGAAAAGACAAAATATACCTCTGAACTTTCTACATTTCTTATACATTTTGGCTCTGGGTTTTTTAACTCCACCCTATCCATCCCCAATCTCAGTGGAAGGTCTAAACTTGCCCTTTTTCCTCCATGTTTCCTCTGGGAAACAAGCCTTTGCAGTGACAGGTCTAGCACTGTTCTCTGCATGTATCTCTCATCCTTCCTCTCTGTTCCCTTCTTTCTTCTGTTTTCTCTTGCTGGTATTTCCTTCCTAGACCATGCCAAGAGATGTGGGGAGACAAACATGGCACTCCCTAATTTCAGAGTATGTAAACCCACTAAAGAACTGGAGTTTGTGCACACAAAAAGGCCAATTTGAGGTAAAACTATCCAGCAGTATACTGTCAATGAGCATATATTACGGAACGGTTATTCTAGAAATGTAAGACCAAAGAAGAAAGACACAGAATTGCACAGGATTACCTGGAAGATAAAAACTGAAAGACTGAAGACAGCTGTCAGTGGCCCAAGTGTTAAAAGTAATAGTGTGCCTATAATTTGCTTCAAAATAATTGGGGTGAGAGAGTGAGGAGGACTAGGTAGGCATATAGGTAAAATAAGATCCGCCAGGATGTGACAGTTATTGAAGCTAGGTAACAGGTACCTGGGAGTTCATTATTCACCCCCTCATATATATATATGCATTTCAATATACATTGATGTATACAATACACTATACATATTTCATTATTCACTGAAATTTCCATAATAAAAAAGTTTTAAAGTAATGTTGATAGGAACAGAAAGGATAAGACCATACAGGAACCTAATACATAAATGGGCTTCACAGGGAGACTAATTAAATTAGATGATGGATATGGTTGAAGATGAAGACAAGATTGACAAAAGAAGGGAGTCCAAAGGCCCTTAGGGAAATACGGTGGTGCCTGGGTGGGCTCAGTCACTTGAGTATCCAACTTTGGCTCAGTCATGATCTCACGGTTAGTGAGTTCGAGCCCCACGTCCGGCTGTGTGCTGACAATGCAGAGCCTGCTTCGAATTCTCTGTCTCTCTCTCTCTGCCCCTCCCTTGCTCTTCCTCTCAGAAATAAACACTAAAAAAAATTTAATAAGGCCCTTAGGGAAATATGAACTATTCAATAAAAGTGTTAGGGGGAGGTGAGTAGGTGGCTCAGTAGGTTAAGTGTCCGACTTTGGCTCAGATCATGATCTCATGTTTCATGACTTTAAGGCCCACGTTGAGCTCTCTGCTATCAGCACAGAACCTACTTCAGGTCCTCTGTCCCCCTCTCTCTGTCCTTCCTCCACTCACATGTACACATTCTCTCTCCCTCTCAAAAATAAAAATAAACATCAAAAAAAAATCACTAAATTTTACTACATAAAACATGTATACATGTTTATACATGGCAGGGGTTCCTGGGCGGCTCAGTCGGTTAAGCATGACTTCGGCTCTGGTCATGATCTCACGGTTCATGGGTTCAAGCCCCACATTGGGCTCTGTGCTGATAGTTCAGAGCTTGGAGCCTGCTTCAAAATCGGTGTCTCTGTCTCTCTCTGCCCTTCCCCTGATCATGCTCTGTCTCTCTCAAAAAATAAATATTTTAAAAAATTATGTATGGCAAAAACTATCATATGTAGAGTCAAAGGAAAAAACAACCTACCCAAAACGTTTTAATTCACATAACAAGACAACTTCACTAAAACATAAAGAGTTCCTAAAAATCAATAAGAAAAAAAAGCCAAAAACCCAACAGAAAAAAATAGCAGAGAATATTAACAGACAATTCACAGAAAGGTAGAAATAGCACTTAAATGTTTCTGAAAAGATTCTCAACCTCACTCATAAGAGAAATGCAAATTAAAACCACACTGAAATTGGTACAGACCAAAAAGTCTGAAAACATATTCAGGGGCAAGGCAGTGGCAAAACAAGCACTTGGTTGAAAAGAGTAAAACAAGCAAAACCTCTAAAGATGGCAATCTGGCAATATCTACAAAATTACAAATGCACATATTCTCTGACCCAGCAATTCCACTTCTTCCTTTGTGAAAAACTGTATACTTAGGGATATCCGTTATAATGTATATAATACACTATTGTTTGTATTAGCAAAAAAACTGGAAATACATTAAATGTCCATCAATAGGGAACTAGCTAAATTATGATATATCCTATAGTGGAATACTAAGTGGCCAGAAAAAATAAATTATGTGGCAGCTCTTTGAGCACTGATATGGAACAATCTGCAAGATATACTATTAATTAAAAAAAAAAACCCAAAGAATTTTATACTTTTGTTTAAACAGTTTAAACAGTGTGTTTAACATGTTATCCTCTGTGTTTCGTAGAGAAAAAATACATAGTTATGTAAATATTAGAGATACATACAATATAATTGATAATACTATTTGCCCCGGGGAAGGGAAAATGGGTATTTGGGACACGGAGTGGAATGGAGACTCTTCATTGCACCCTCTTATATACCTTTGAATTGTGATCCATGTGAATATATTATCTACCTTTTAAAATAAAACAAAATTTACATTTTTTCAAAAAAACAGAGGGATGCCTGGGTGGCTCAGTTGGTTAAGCATCCAACTTCAACTCAGGCCATGATCTTGCAGTTCGTGGGTACGAGCCCCATGTCGGTCTCTGCACTGACAGCTCAGAGCCTAGAGCCTGCTTCAGATTCTGTGTCTCCCTGTCTCTCTGCCCCTCCCCTGCTCATGCTCTGTCTCTCTCTCAAAAATAAACATTAAAAAAACAAAAAACAAAACAGAGATGGCAACCAACTTTAAGCACAGATATCTGTGATAGCCATTGCAGAAGCAGTGTGATACAATGGTAAGAGTTCAAACTAGAGTCAATAATCCTGACCTCTAGGGTGGTTCTACCACTTACTAATGGGCGAATCACTCACTCTCTCTGAGCTTGTTTCCCCTCCCATGAAATGGAGAGATTTCCTGCATGCCTACCTCTGTGGGTTATTTTAAGGATCAAATGAAATAATGGATATAAAAGCTCTCTGAAAAATCATAAAGTACTTTATTAAGTATTCACAGAAATCGGGATGTTGAGAAAGGGATGTGGTCATCAGTGTAAGATGATGAATTGACTTAGGCATTTCTAATCTGAAGTAAAGAGACAGATTTAGAATTCATTTATCTAAATAGAGGTGATAGGTGTCAAGTATATAACAGCTCTCCAAAGAGTAAACATTCCGTAAATAGAATTACAAAACTACAAAACTGGAAAACCTCCTGAAGGTCACCTAAGCCTTTGCTACTCAGGATCACGGGAGAACTTAATGGACATATACAACCTCGGGTCCCACTATCGACCTACCCAGTCAGAATCTACATTTTAACACGATCCCCTGGTAATTTTTATGTACATTTTAAGTTTAACAAGCACTAATATAACCGTCTTATTCATTTTTCAGATAATAAAACTGGGGCCATAGGGGCAGTTGGGTGGCTCGGTCAGTTAATCGTTCAACTTTGGCTCAGGTCATGATCTCGCAGTTTGTGGGTTTGAGCCCCGCGTCAGGATCTGTGCTGACAGCTCATGAGTCTGGAGCCTGCTTTTGATTCTGTATCTCCCTCTCTCTACTCCTCCCCTGCTCATGCTCTGTCTCCTTCTGCCTCTCAAAAATAACTAAATGTTAAAAAAAATAAAATAAAATAAAATAAAATAAAATAAAATAAAATAAAATAAAATAAAATAAAACTGGGGCCATAAGTAAAGGGACTTAGCCATGTTCACACTGTTAATAAATACCAAAATCAAGATGTGGACCCAGGCCTGATCTCTTGGACTATGTATATTTATATGCATGTACAACATGTTCCCAGAATCCATGTTTCAAAAGCTTGGAGACTTCTTTGCCTTGCAGATATCCCGTGCCCCCAACCCCATTTCTGATCAGCCACCAGCCTGTCAATTCTTTCTTTCTTCACAGTACCTCTGGCATATGCTCCTTCTTTTCCACATCCTTCATTCACTGCCCTGAAATACTGCTGTGTTTACCACGAAAAACCAGCTTCCTTCTCTTGTGCATGTATCAACTTCCTCTTCTGCAAACAAGAGCTCTCTTACACACAGTAAACTCTATATAATTCCTAAAGAAGGTGCAAGCCATTAAAAAGCATTAAAAATTCTTTTAAATAAATGAAAAGCATTAATATTAATATAAGTGATTCCAGGCAGACTCTATGTATGAAACCTAGCAAGATTAGCAAACTACAACTTGGTAATCCTAATCCAGAAACTTCCTGTTTCACTCTCACTATTTCTTTACCATCACCTCCTCCTCTTTACCCTAGAACTAACCCAGGTTGCCTTCACCTAATAAGACCCTTCCACCACAATGAGACTTTACTAAATATATCCAAAGGCTCTAAATTTACTTTCTATTACATCTTCCATCCCGGTATGTCCCAATAAACTTGCAACATTCACAAACATTCTCATATCTTCATAATTCTCTCCTATAAACTGTACCCTAACAAACCGAAGTATTTCAACATTTCTTGAGTACCCATCATGTGTCAGGAACTACACAATAAAACAGAAGTCTAAATACTTTTGAATACTTTTCCTCCATAAATTTAGGAAATTAAAAGCCCTGGTCTCTGTCCTATTTGCACTTCTACACCAAGAGGTTTTGACTTGTTTAGAGCAAACAATACAGGGGAGCCTGAGTGGCTCAGTCGGTTAAGCGTCCAACTTCAGCTCAGGTCATGATCTCATGGTTTGTGGGTTCGAGCCCCACATCGGGCTCTGTGCTGACAGCTAACTCAGAGCCTGGAGCCTGTTTCGGATTCTGTGTCTCCCTCTCTCTGACCCTCCCCTGCTCATGCTGTCTCTCTCTCTCTCTCTCTCTCTCTCTCTCAAAAATAAATTTAAAACATTTTAAAAATTAAAAAAAAAAGAGCAAACAATACAGGCAGACTTTTACAGATGCTCAGGTACAAGAGGAAGAGACAGAAAGACAGAGTGAGCCACCCACAGCACGAAGGCTCACTCCTGTGCAGCACGATGGTCAAAAGTTCTAGGACTCTCGTGTACAAATCGGGCTCAATTAAATCAACCTGAAAAAACAAAAGGAATGTGCTTCAATTCAAAATCAAATTGTGAGCTATTTGTCCAACATCCCAAACACTGTCTTTGTGGTATAGCATAAACTTGGCAGACAGGCTTGGGCCCCACTCTGCTGCCACCAGGGAATGTATTTAAGCTCTCAGAAGCTTCATATTCCTCATCTGTAAAATGGAGCTAATGACAGGTTGCATCTCACAGAATTGTAATGAGGAGTAAACGGAGTAACTGCAAAGTCCTTAGACCCAGTGCTGACACCATGATAGTTCAATGTTACTATTATTATCAATCACCCTACATCTTCCTCACTCTTTTGTGGTCAGTTTACCTGCAGAGCTTCAAAGTCTATCCACTGAACTGGAGCTATACAGGTTTGTGAAGGTACAGGCAGAGATGAAACTGGATGAAACTTGTTTTAAATCCAACAAAGCAGAGTGAGATACTGGGAAAAGCTCTGAATGTAGAACCAGAATAGTTGGGTACTAACTCTATCTCTTCGTGTCCTTGTCTGGGCCTTGGTTTTCTCCCCTGTCAAATGGGAGAGATGGCCCTAACTGCGGAGACTAAAAATACTATGAGAATGGTTTTAAAGAGATTAGCTACTACAAACAAGGCAGCATGGGAAAAGATAAGGTAAGAGTGGGAAACTTGTTCATGAATAACTTTAAAAAGGAAACTTTGATAATGGTATATAACAAGAGGCCATGAATCTTGGCAGGAGGAAAATATGGCAGCAAATAGTAAGTTAGAATAAAATGAATACCTACAATTAAGCAGACAAAAGGCAAAATCACTCTTTATGACCCAGCTCCAGAATTTCCACTTTGATACGTCCTTCCTTACCTCCCTGTCCCATCCACTGCCCCAAACGAAGATGGTCATTTCTCCCCTCTATGCTAGGACTACACTGTGAATATGCCACCATCACGCTTTATTGCCAATGCCCCCCCAAAAAGAGGGGTGATTTCTAAATACAAGTTTTATTCCCCTTTATGCCCATAGCACTTAGCACAGTCCTGGTAAAAAGTAGGTCCTCAATAAGTGTTTGATGGATGAACCAATGAGTAAATCACAGACAATATTAGCTATTTCACTATGCCATGTAAGGCAGTGCCCTTAAGTATATGGTAACATTCAAAGTTATATTTTATGCATAGCACTTAATAGCACATATTTTAAGGGCACCTGAGTGGCTCAGTCAGTTAAGTGTCCAACTCTTGATTTCAGCTCAGGTCATGATCTCATGGTTTATGAGTTCAAGCCTGCATCAGGCTCTGTGCTGACAGTGTGCAGCAGCTTGCTTGAGATTCTCTCTCTGCCCCTTCCCTGCTAACACAATCTCTCTCTGTCTCTCTGTCTCTCTCTCTCTCTCTCGGGATTCTCATTCTGCCCCTTCCCTGCTCACACAATCTCTCTCTCTCTCTCAAAATAAACAAACATTAAAAAAATTAAATTAACCAACCCTTCTGAACAGCCAAGCCCCAAACACATTCATATAATAAACATTTTTTTTTTAAATAGCACATATTTTGTCACAATTCTTTGCCCTTCTGTAACCTCAATGACTATAAGCTCCTTAAGGACCAAAACTGTGACTTTTTATCCTAAGTGGCTAGTGTGCAACCACACAGATATTCACTAAATGTCTCTTGAGAGAAGACGGGAATGACAGATGCACAAACACTGCTGCCTCACCTCTCGGGCCTCAGTCCCCCCCTTATCTGGAAAGTTTGTCAGCAGTCTCCTCACCACTCTGTCCACTACCACTGCCTCTTCATGTGTCAACTACACTTGAATAAAAAACGACTCATGGATTAAAAAAAAAAAAAAGACTATCCTGTCATTTTGCTTATAGTACAATGCCAAAGTCCGACCGGCAAACATGGAGGGAGTGTGAGAGCTGGGAGTGTGAGAGCTGGGAAGCTGTTGTGTCGCATCACAGCCAAGACTGGCTCAGACAAGAATCATGAAAGGATGATAATGGATGGAAAGTGCAGAGGGAGAGAAGCAGGGTACATGTATGTTCTCTAACTGTCTCCTTACAAACGATCACTAGTCACGCTCACGCACGCGCACGTGCACACACGCACAGAATTATAAAGTTGAAAAATCCGATATCTTGACCAGGTGACAAAACTTAACATCACCAGTGAGGGACAAATGGACACCATGTGCCTCCAGAAGTGATCCTCTATGAGGGACACATCACCACACAGAAAATATTTCAAGTGAGAATGCATAATCCGAATCTAATCATGAGGAAACACCAGATAAACAAAAAATGAGGAATGTTCTATTTTTAAAAGGGAAGAAGTGGTCTGTATTATGACACTGACAGTTAAAAAATAAAAAGACAAAGAAAAGCTGTGAAAAGCTCTTAAAGAAGAGATAAGACAATTAAATGCACTACCTGACCTTAGACTTAGATCATGAACTGGAGGAGGAGAATTTCCATAAAGGACATTATGGGATCAACTGACAAAAGTAGAATATAAACCTCAGATTAGATAAAAGTATTATGTCAATGTTAAGTTTACTGAAGTTGATAACTATACTGTGGATATGAAAGAGAATATACCTACTTAGGAAATACATACCCAAGTTTTTAAAAGTAAAAGGTCATGAAGTGCCTGGGTGGCTCAGTCAGTTAAGTGTCCAACTTCAGCTCAGGTCATGATAACAGGGTTCATGAGTTCAACCCCTGCATCGGGCTCTGTGCTGACAGCTCAGAGCCTAGAGCCTGCTTCAGATTCTATGTCTCCCTCTCTCTCTGCCCTTCTGTGCTCACTCTTAATCTCTCTCTCTCTCTCTTCCTCCCTCCCTCACTCCCAAAAATAAACAGTTAAAAAAAAAATTTTTAAAGGTCATGATATATGTAATTTAACTTCAAATGATTCACATATACAAAAACATTTATCTCTATCTGTACATACACAGAAAGAGAGAACTTGCAAATGACACAGCACATGGAATAATGTTACCAGTAGACAAATCTGGGTAAAGGGTATAAAGGTAAGATGTTCTTATACAAGTTTTATTTTTGCAATTTTTCAAAAAGCTTGAAATTCTTTCTAAATGAAAAGTGTTTTTATTTTTTTTAATGTTTCATTTATTTCTGAGAGAGAGAGAGAGAGAGAGACAGCATGAGCAGGGGAGGGTCAGAGAGAGAGGGAGATACAGAATCTGAAAGAGGCTCCAGGCTCTGAGCTGTCAATCAGCACAGAGCCCAACGCAGGGCTCGAACCCACAAACCATGAGATCATGACCTGAGCCGAAGTCGGACGCTTAACCGACCAAGCCACCCAGGCGCCCCACAAAAGGTGTTTTTAAAAAGTAAAAGAAAAACAAGTCCTGACTAATGCAATGAAACAAAAAAGGTATAAGAGAATACAGCTTGGGAAGGAAGAAATAAAACCGTTTTTGTCACAGAGGACACGATCATCTATGTAGAAAATCTGAGAAAACGAACAAAAAAACTCCAGGAACTAATAAGCAATAATACCAAGGTTACAGGTTAACATCAAAAAGGTCACAGGTTAACATCCAAAAGGTTACAGGTTAACATCCAAAAGCCTATCTCCTCTAGAGGAGCAAGGAACAAGTGGAATTTTAATTTAAAAACACAATAACACTTACATTAGTAACCTCAAAAAAATGAAATAGTAGGGATGAATCTAACAAAATACGTACCAGATCTATATAAGGAAAACTACAAAACTCTGATAAAAGATATCAAGGAAGAACTAAATAAGTAGAGAAACACTGCATATTCATGGATAAGAAGATTCAATCCTGTCAAGATGTCAATTCTTCCCAACTTGATCTATAGATTCTATGCAATCTCAATCAAAATCCCAGCAAGTAATTTTTTAGCTATTAACAAACCGATTCTAAAGTTTACATGGAGAGAGCCAAAGACCCAGAACAGCAAACACAATATTGAAGCACCCGGGTGACTCAGTCAGTTAAGCATCCGGCTTTGGCTCAGGTCATGATCTCACGGTTTGTGGGTTTGAGCCCCGTATCAGGCTCTGCACTGACAGCTCAGAGCCTGGAGCCTGCTTTGGATTCTGCATCTCCTTCTCTCCCTACCCCTCCTCTGCTCATGCTCTCTCTCAAAAATAAATAAACATTAAAAATTTAAGAAGTAAAACAATTAAGTCTTTAAAAAAAAAAGGGGGGGGGCTCCCCTCTACCTACAGAAGAGCCTGGCATATAACACCCTTTATAATCTAATCCCAATCTATACCTCTCTCTGCAACACATTTGCTTCCACATCCTCCTCTAAACTACTTCAACTCCAGCCTCACTTAATTCTGCCATTCCTTTTTATACTTTATCTTTTTATTCAAGCTGATCACTCTGCTAGAATACTTTTCCTCATCTTTCCCACCTCAGTTTTTGTTCAATCCACCTCTTAGATTATGGTTTGTTGATATAGTTGCTTTAACCATTAGATGATGAGTCCCTCCCAGGCAAGGAGAGTGCCTAACAAGCAGTAATAGTAACAACAATAGAAACCAACAACTAACATTTCTGAGGCACTTTCTATGTACCAAGTACCTTTTAAGCAAATTTATGACTCATTTAATCCTTTCAGCAACTTTACAAAGGTAGGTGCTATTATGCCCATTTGATCTGAGCCTTCCTGAGGCATAGGGAGATCAACTAACTTCCAGACTGCTCAGCTAAGACATGGAAGGGCCAGGATTTGAACCCAAGCAGTCAGTCTAGTTCTAGAACCCATCTTCTTCACCACTGTGGTATACATAGCAGAAACTCAAAAAAAAAAAAAAAAAAAAAAACCCAACAACTGTTGAACAAAGGACAGCATAGAACAGAGTTGAACACAAAGTTTGTGGAATGAAAATTCCACAAAGGGACCAAAGTAAAGCAATTGGCAACTGAGAAAAAGGAGGCACACAGAGGTTTAAAATGTTCAGAGATACAAATAATCTAATCTCTCTCCAATCTTCTCTTGTAAAAGTTAAGAACCAAAGCCAAAGTGCTTTTCCCAAAGTTACTGTAGTTACTCCCTGAACCAGTTTTACAAGTCTTCCTACTACACCATATTAAAGGAATGATTATTTGTTCTTGAGAAATTGTAAAACTGGAGGTGGGAGGGGGTGAATTGGGTGAAAGATGTCAAAAGGCCAAAAGGTACAGATTTCCAGTTATAAAATAAATAAGTCACGGGGATGTAATGTGACTATAGTTAATAATACTGTATTGAATATTTGAAAGTTGCTATGAGGGTAAATCTTAAAAGTCCTCATCACAAGGAAAAGAATTTGTTTGTAACTATTATGGGGACTGGGGCGCCTGGCTGACTTAGTCAGTAGAGCACGCGACTCTTGATCTTGGGGTCACGAGTTCGAGCCCCACATTGGACATGGAGTTAAGAAAGAAAGAAAAAGAGAGGGAGAGAGAAGAAAAAGGAAAGAAGGAAGGATTATGTATGGTGATAGATGTTAACTAGACTTATTGTGCAGATCATTTCACGAACTATACAAACATCAAATCATTTTGTTGTATACCTGAAACTAATATAATATGCCAATTATACCTCACCTTAAAATGATAATAATAATAATATCTAACACCAGACATCGTGAAATCACTAAAAATAAAAATGAAATGCAAATTAATAGAAAAAAGGAAAATAATGTAAAATCACCATCAAATATATTCTGGCATTCCAACAGTAAGAGAAGGTGAAGAAAGATGTACACCAGTCTAATGCAGTATTTGGTACACAGCAGAAATTTAATATCAATTAATTAATTTTTTTAATTTTAAGAGGCTTTATATTTACTAAGTATCTATTTAATTTTTATTTTTTATATAACTGATCTAAAATACACTGCATATTTTGCTACCTCACTAGAGAGGGTATTATTAATAGGGGTGCCTGGGTGGCTCAGTTGGTTAAGTATCTGACTTTGGATCAGGTTATGATCTCACAGTTCATGAGTTTGTTGGGCTCTGTGCTGACAGCTCAGAGCCTGGAGCCTGCCTCAAATTCTCCCTCTCTCTCTGCCCCTCCCCTGCTTGTGTTCTATCTCTCTCTCAAAAATTAATAAAACATTTTTTAAATAATAAAAAATAGAATATTGCTACATGTAGCCTTTTCTTGAACATATAATATTCATGAGCAATAATTTTTAGTAATTTTCAGATAGTTTTAAAATAGCCAACTGCATACAATATCAAAAATGCAACTAAGGTGCAATTAAGAAATTCTTCAATTCTAATGTCCTCATCTAATATGCAGACTGATGCCTCTGATAGAAATATATGGATATAAAAAGTAAACTAGTCACTCCAGAGCACCTGAACAACCGTTTATATGAAACACCTTCCAAGTAGAATAAACTCCATTAAGTCAACTCATGAAAACAAGCCTGAAATACCTACCATAAATTACATCTATAATGGGACCAACTCTCTCCTATAATGGGTACAGTCCTATAAAATATCCTAGACCTGGAGGGGTGCCTAGGTGGCTCAGGCAGTTAAGCGTCCTACTCAACTGCAGCTCAGGTCATGACCGCACTGACGGTGCAGAGACCGCTTGGGCTCCTCTCTCTCTCCCTCCCTTTCTCTGCCTCTCTCTCTCACTGTCTCTCTCAAAATAAAAACTAATAAATACAATAAAATATCCTAGACCTGTAATGAGCACCCGCAATCTACCTTCCTATCTTGCTTTGTGACCTATTTTCAAAATGAAAAATTAGAAAATCTTCTTCATATTGCTGCTTCCCATATATAGATATTAACATTTTAGTGGATGAAAGTAGTACCCCCTAATGAGATTATTCTATTCATTAAGGTAGACAATCGAGGTCAAAAAAGTTTTTTGGGGGACGCCCGGGTGGCTCAGCCGGTTAAGCGTCTGACTTCGGCTCAGGTCATGATCTCACAGTTCGTGAGTTCGAGCCCCAGGTCAGGCTCTGTGCTGACAACTAAGAGCCTGGAGCCTGCTTCAGATTCTGTGTCTGCCTCTCTCTTTGCCCCTCCCCTACTCATGCTCTATCTCTGTCTCTCAAAAATAAAGGTTAAAAATTTTTTTTCTTTTAAGTTTTTTTAAAGAGTTGCCTGGGTGACTCAGTTAAGAGTCTGACTTCAGCTCAGGTCATGATTTGTGAGTTTGAGCCCCACACTGGAGCTCTCCGCGCAGAGCCCACTTCAGATCCTCTGTCCCCGTCTCTCTGCCCCTCCTCTGTGCTCTCTCTCTCTCTCACTCTCGCTCTTGCCCCTGCTCTCAGAAATTTAAAAAAAAAAGGTTTTCATGATTTTAAATAAAGTTATTTTCATGTTGCATTTTTTTAAGTTTAGTTTTCCTGTATTCTGATAAAAAAAATGACTGGAATTGTGACAGGAAATAATTCATATCCTCTGAAAGACATAAGTATGTTGGAGGAAACAAGACCTACAGTTTCTAATCACATGTCTAACATAATTCAAAGAGGATACTTTATAAAATATCTGTTGAATAAATGACGCAGTTTAGTTTCTTCTTTTAATAGAAGTTAACATGACATATGACTTACTTATAGTTCAGAGTAAAATCCTTAGGAAAAAAAAAAGTATAATCATGGTAAAAAACACCAAGTTTTTCCTGAAAAAAAAAAATCCTAAAAGTCTGATTTCTACTTTTACTTATTTGTATCTTCCCTTTTTTCTTACCCTGGAGTCTACTGACGAAAGCTAAAGGTAACTCCCAGTTTCAGCTTCCTGGTTTTCCCCATTAATCTCAAAAAAAAAAAAAAAAAATCAGAGTACTTCTTTCAAGACATTCTAAAAACCATGGTGGGGAAAAAATGTCAGATATTTCAATGGATCAACAAACAAACTGAGACGCTTAAGTGCTAGGTTCTAATGTTAAGCTCTAGCATTATCTGGCTTAGCCTTTAACCAACAAACGCACTTGACTAGAGTTTTCATAACATTTCTAGTAAATGAGGTCTACGGCAATCAGCGTCAAATATTACACAGAATGAAATGCCTGACATCAAAGAACCCACAATCACCAGATGTTCCTGTTTCAGAAATTTAAAGTGGTAAAGAATCAAGAATTCTTAAGTGGACTATTCAAAAAAGGATAGGCATTAAAAAAAAAAAAAAAAAAGATAGGCATGGTAAGTGCCCAAAGACAAAACAGGAAGACTGATCCCTTAAAATACAGAGGGATATTCCAAAGTTTCATTCTAATACATACCATAAAAGGAGCGTGGGGGTGGAGTCTGAGTATTCTATCTGTAAAGAGAAGTTTAAAATACAGCCTTCCTTCCATTTCTAGTCTAGCCTAAAATCCCCAGAGATGTGGAGATGATGTGTTGAAGCACAGAGATAAGTTTAAGAAACAAATTTTCAAACACCCAGCCAAGCACAATAGAACTACTCTCAATGCCCAGGTCAGGTATCTGTCACTAAAAGAAACAACAGGGCACTCAGTTCACATTTGTTAAGCTAATCGTTTTTACTGACTCCTTGAGGAAGGGAATAAAACAGATGGACCACGTGTATGGCCAGGGGAATAGATTCACCTCTGAGAGCTTCAGATTTTGCATTTGTAAAATTCTATGATTCAAATTCAAGCTTCCATCTTAAAGTAAGATGGAAAACAAGATATAATAGTAAACCAAGAAGGTATACTATGAATTATATTTTCTACAAATCCTAACATCAAGTTTTCCATGCTGCATGTACTCTTCTACCCGTATAATCTAATTGCTAACTGATGCAAGGAATCAGAAAAATTTAACTCTGCCTGAGACATTACTGATGTGATCAGACCTATTACAAAGTATAAAACCGAAAATGTTTCAACTCCTCTCTTAACATAGATCTGTCTTTAATTTTTTCTAAAATACCCTTAGTTTGTTGCTGCATTCATTCAAGTGCATTAAAAATGACAAATGGGGCACCTGGGGGGCTCAGTCAGTTAAGCTTCCAACTTCAGCTCAGGTCATGATCTCGCTGTTTGTCAGTTTGAGGCCCTCATCAGGATCTGTGCTGACAGCTCAGAGCTCCAGAGCCTGCTTAGGATTCTGTCTCCCTCTCTCTCTGCCCCTTCCCACTTGCTCTCTCTCTCTCTCAAAGAATAAATAATTTTTTAAAATGACAAATATTCCTTTTCCCCCCCCCGTAGTAGTCAAAAGTATACATTTTGAAACTATGAAAACTTAATTTGTTTTCTCATTTCACTATACACTTCAGGCCCAACTTATAAGTTTCAATTCTGCTCTTGCTCTATTTCTAGTCAGTTTCACTTTCTGAATTTTCTGCCACAAAGTTGAGAGTTGTGATTCTGTGGAGAAATTTTAAAGTAAACACTAAATAAGAACACAGCTCTTCCTTTCAAAGGAGAACTAAATATTTTCACAGGAAAAACAAAGAAACAAATAAAACATCTTAATTAAATTCCTAATGGCATTGTGTCCTATAAAAATGATTTTTAGACTGATTTTTTTCAAGTTTCTAAACCTTCCTCATATAGTTTTGTTTACAAGAGCCAAAGCAGTTCAAAACTGCCATCATTCTATTTTATAGATATTACATGTTTTAAATTTAAGTCACAAATAAGGGCCTCAATAAACATTTGTGTAAGGAACGAACGTACATAGCACAGTACTGTGCTGCTTGAGGCATACGTTTGCAATAAGATACAACTTTCTCTCTCCCTTTCATGGCCTTACCAACAAAACAGGTTTCTTTGAAAGTACAATAAAAAGATAATTAAATTAAATTAGCAAAAGTAAGCTATCTAATAAACATATAAGGGAGAAATATATATCATCTACAACTAAATTACGCTTTATAGAGCTTTAAGGTGCTTCTACCATTTTTTTCTTATATGTGCTTCAATCCCATTTCCTTATTCTCTTTAGGCTATAAAGTTCTTTAAAAGAAAGATTCATATAAAAATAAAATTTAAAAATGAAAATATACAGGGATGCCTGGCTGGCTCAGTTGGTTAAGCATCCAACTTTGGCTTAGGTAATGATCTCACAGTTCATGGGTTTGAGCCCCACATCAGGCCCTGAGCTGTCAGAGCCTCCTTCAGATTCTGTGTCTCCCTCTCTCTCAGCCCCTCCCCCTACTCAAGTTCTGTCTCTGTCTCTCAAAAATAAATAAAAACATTTTAAAACATTTTTAATAAAAATACACAGACAGCTCCTACTATGTAGTCAGTAGTGTTTGGCTCAGGTGCTGTGGGAAATATAAACTACGAAGCATCATGGTCCTGAACCTTGAGTTAACGTAATACTTCTGACGTTAGCCAGCACTCTGCAAAGAGTAGGTGCCTATGGCAACTGGGAATCAAAGACCTTGACTGCAGTGCCTGTGCTGACACTGTATAACTTTGAGAAAGTTACCCAGACCTTTGGTTCCTCATCTGTAAAAGAAGTGGTTACTGATACAAATCTCCCATGCAGAAGAATTCCAAATGATTTATGTAAATATTCTGCCCTCAAGAAGAGGGACTAGGAATCCCGGCTCCTCAAATGTGGGCTGTGCATAGTGACTTTCTTCCAAAGAGGACAGTATGGAGAGTGAGTGGAAAAGAGCAACCTTACAGCAGAGAAACCAGACAAACTACCTCGGTGGGTGATGATGAAGGTTAACATCAATAGTGATAAGCCATGTTAACAGTATAGACACCTGATATGGGCAGATAAAAATGGCACTTTACCTCCTTGGCCTTCCTCCCAAAACCCATACCCCCAGTCTAATCATGAGGGGGAAAAAAACAAAAACAAAAACAAAAAAACATGAGACTAATTCCAATACAAGGGCAGCCTACAAACTACCTTATCAGTACTCAAAGCTGTCTCAGTAATCAAAAAGAAGGAAAGCCAGAGGAACTGTCACAGCCCAGAGACTAAGGAGACAGGACAACTAAATATAATGTGGTATTCAGGATGATATCCTGGCACTGAAAAAGGTCATTAGGTAAATAACCAACGATCCATTAACAGATGAATAGACAAACAAAATGCACAGGCTTTCTGCTGACTCAGTCAGTTGTAAGTTCAATCCCCAAGCTTGGGTGTACAATTTACTTAATTAAAAAGAAAAAAAAAAAAGCAGTATATACATATAATGGAGTATCATTTAGACTTATAAAGGAATGAAATTCTGATACATGCTACAACATAGATGAACACTGAAAACATTATGTTGAAAATAAGCCATACATAAAAGATCAAATACTGTATTATTCCACTTATATGAAGTACCTAGAATGAACAAATTCATAGAAACAGTAGAACAAAGTTCACCAGGGGCTGGAGGAAGGGGAAAATGGGGAATTATTGTTTAATGGTAAAGTATCTGTTTGGGATGATGAAAATGTCTGGAAATAGATAGTGGTGATGACTGCACAAACAATCATAACTGCCTTTGAGTGATACACTTAAAAATTATTAAAATGACGGGGCGCCCGGGTGGCTTAGTCAGTTACGAGTCCGACTTTCGCTCAGGTCATGATCTCGCGGTTCGTGGGTTCGAGCCCCGCGTCGGGCTCTGTGCTGACTGCCAGGTCAGAGCCTGGAGCCGGTTTCAGAGTCTGTCACTCCCTCTCTCTCTGACCCTCCCCTGCTCATGCTGTCTCTCTCTCTCCTAGAAATAAATAAAACATTAAAAAAAATAAAAAATAAAAAAAAATTATTAAAATGGAAAATTTTATGTTATGTATATTTTACCCCAAGTTTTTAGGGAATGCTGAATAAACTGTGGACTTTCATTAATAATAACATATCAATACTGGCTCATTAATTGTAACAAATGTATCATACAATTGGAAGATATTAAGAATAGGGGAAAACAGGTGTAGACTATATAGTTTCTGCACTATCTTTTCATCTCAATTTTTCTGTAAATCTAAAACGGTTCTGAAAAATAATGTCTACTTAAAAAAATTCAGGGGATATAAATGTTAATGTTATAATGGCATAACATTATATAACTTTATATAGTTCACCTCTTCCAAACACAGAAGAAAAATGCATGCTCTTCAACTCAGTGGAAAATTTGAGCAAGCGATCAGAAAAATTAATGCCAAGGACATAAATAAACCTGCAATTCACAAAAAAATTACAATGCTACATAAGCCCATGCAAAGATGAAATTCATAAGGTTGTATAAGGATAAATGAGATCATGCACTTAGCATAGTGTTTTGTATACATTAAATGAAGCTATTAAAATATAACTAATTCTTAAAGAAATACAAATTTAAATAACAAAAGTATATACATATGTAAGTTATATATTCATATATGTATAAGTTATATGATTATATTCTATATATATTATACATATATATAAAATCTGNCTGATGCCCAAAGTGGACAAAATACGATGGAGAGACAAATCCTATCATAATCTGGTGATAGCAGTGTAGTGGACCTGACCTTTCAGGGAAACCCTTTGCTAGTATCTTCTAAAATTAACAAAAATTTTAAAGAATAAAAATAAAGTTAACAAAAATGTACATATAATAAACGTATTGATTTACATATTTTACATGAAATATAAATCTATATATTTATACCAATCTAAATACACACACACACACACACACACACACATATATCCTTTGAGTGAGTGATTTCACTGCTTAAAATTCATTCTAAAGAAATATTAGGATGTACTGTTGTACAAGTGTACAAAGATATCTATACATCTATTCACTGCAACAATGTTAGAGATAAAACTGGAAATCGTACAAAAGGTTACCAACAAGCAGTTAGTTAAACAAACATAACTGAACATTATTATGCAAAATGTGGTAGATGTGTATATACTGACATGGGTAATTGTCTAAAACAAATAATAAACTGTAAATTTTTTTTAAAATTTTAAAAGAAGGGAATAAACCAGTTTAGGGCTATTTAATCTGGGGTCTTCCATATACATGTGTTTCAAGAAAACCAAAACTGCATGCTAAATTGTGTTTACATATGTAAGTGCATTTTCTAAGAGAAGTGCCTACAGCTTTTACCAAATTCTTAAGGGAATATGTGGCCCCCTGGAAGGGTCACTAAACAATCACTAAAAAAAGCGCACATTTCTGAATATCTAAGGAATATAGTTTAGGTTATACTCAAGTAAGAAAGACTTTGGGGAGGAAAGAAGTGCTCTCAATTAAACTTTTAAGGACATATTAAATGCCTCTACCACAAAACACAAAATTTTATTTCAAAACTCTTAAATCTAAGGGTGTGAAGGAAGTTATTCTTCAGATGAGCTTATATTCACTAATTACAAACCTCAACCAAAAATTAAAGATCAAAAACGGTCTTCAAAATGTGTGACTAGTTCATGCTTAAATTACAATTAAAGTAAAATAATCCAGAAGCAAAAGGAGGCAAAGATTAAGTAGTAGTCCCATTTGTCACAGTCAGGTTGACAATTATGGACTAGTTATTCATACAAACAAAGATCTGGGAGTTATGTAGCCTTACCTAAAATTTTTTTTTTTTTTTAAGACAAGTGGATTAAAATAAGACAAGAATCATTGGGCTGAGCACTGGGTGTTATATGAAAATCAACTTGACAAATTATATTAAAATCTTTTTTAATTTTTAAAAATAAATAAAAGGAATAGAACTCAAAAAAATAAGACAAAAATAAGTTGGGTCTTATCCATAGTTTTGTGGGCTTTCTTTGAGCAAAATAAGTCAGTCTTTTCCTGAAGGCAGATTGAGAAGGAGATTCCCATACCTTTAAAACTAGTAAAGTAAATTAACATTTTAAACATTACAGCTATGAGAATCAATGGGACTGAACGAAAACTGGAATAAATGAGTGTAAAACTGCAGGGATACTCTCTATCCTGAAATGAAAATATACTCAGAACTGTGGTTCTCAACCAGGAATCATTTTGCCCTCTGAGGGACATCTGGCAGCCACTAAAGACATTTCTGACTCTCAGGACTGGTAGGTGCTCCTAGTGCTATGGACATGGATCAACATCTCACAGACTCACCTACGGACCCAAAATTGCCAAAAAGGCCAAGAAGTGGCCTGGGGGGACCACTGAATCTGTGCTTTGAGACAATCAGCTTTACAAAAGAAATCCTAAAACAGAGTTTGCTTATTTGTTTCAAAAGACTGACACCTTACCAAATATCATGGGATCTATTAAAATGACACAATTTTCAAAATGTTATTTAAAAGAAAGTTATCAATTGAATTCCCAGTCTATCTAACCTTTTTAAATTTTGCAAAAGCCATAGGGAACAAAGAAATGAAAGACAATGAATTAATGCTAAAAGAAAAAAGTTTTCTACACACACATATCCTATGATGCCCACAAACAATACTGAGCAAAAGAAACCAGACACAAAAGACCACATTCTGCATGATACTGTTCATACACGGGTCAAGAGCAGGCAAAAACTGATCTCTTGTTAGAAATCAGAATAGTAGTTCCTTTGGAGAGAAAGAAAAGGTAGAGATGGAAGACAGCATAAGGGGGACTTCTGGAATGCTAATAATTTTCTGTTTCCTAATCTGGGTGATCGTTATATAACTGTGTTCACTTTGTGACAATTCATCAAGCTGTATACTAATCAGAGCAGTTTATACAGTCAACACTTTTACAAAAATGTTTACTCATACCCTAAAAACCTGAGCACTTTGACCCACACAAACCTAAATGAACAATTGCAACTGCAAAAGTAAAAGTTTTTTGGTTAAACAGGCTACCTTCCAAGAATTCAAGAAGGATGACACCCCCAGAAAGCTCTAAATACCATACTCAGAGCTCATACAGCATTCAGCTCAACACTTAAGCCACTATGTATCCCTCGGCACAAATCCAAAAATTTGACAAAGGCTTACAAATGCAGTTAAATTTATTCCATGGACAGTTTGGATTATCTCCCCCAATTTAAACGGTGAACTGTTATCGGACAACATGCTCTATGAAACAAATGATGCTTTCTCTTTTCTAATCCCACGTTTCCCCAATTTAGTTTAGCTCCCCCAAACCAAATCCCCCTTGGCTCTCAACTACTTAGGACTTCTCCAGGCTGCCTCCAACAGTGCCCACCATCGCATCTCTCAGAATCCATCCTCACCATCCACCTCCCCACACGCATGAAAATTCACATTAACGCTCATTCCTAAGGCTAGTCCTCTCCTACCAGACTTCCAATCTTCCCCAGGACCTCATAAATAGAATCCAAACCTCACCACCCTCAACCCCCTAATATTCTCCACCAACTCGCTTCCCAACAGCACCGCAAAACTAGGGCACATGCTAACCCCATCTTTTAAATCCTCTTCTACCACATGAAAAGTCCTGCATCTGCCCACAATTCAGCTCGGTGGCCACTGTAGCTAAGATCTCCAGGGCAGCTCTCGGCTTTAGTACCCCCTCTCCTCTTCCTGTATTCAAATCCATCCCATTTCCCCTCCACCCCCTGCCCCAAACTCTGCTCTCTTCTTTCGGAATCTTTCCTAAGTACCGGGGCAGGGGTAGCTGAATGAAGGGTGAAGGAACGTGCTCCATCCTGGGTGAAAGCACTTGCTCCAGTCTCAAGCCCACGGCCATGTGCACGGGCTACATACAGGGTCCCACGCTGGACTGGGAAACCCAGTCTCAACACTTCCTGACTGCAAGGCCCTGGACGCGGAGTTCTACATCTCTGAGCCTCGGTTTGCTGAACTAGGAAATGGGAAATCATAAAAATAGCTATCTGAAAGAACTGCCAGGATGCAATGAACTACTGGCCATTGACCACTCTGCACAAATCCTACGTGGTAAAGTCTCAGGAACTGACAGTTTTTTCTTAGGTCCTCTTCATGGAAACAGGATACAAGAGAGGAGGTGAAAGGTACTGTTCTGGCAAGGGAGAGGTGGAAGGAAGAAGTACCACACAGACGTATGGCTGATACAAAAAAAAACCTGTCAGATCCCTAAGTACTGTGTTCTCTCTTCATTATCCCCTTACACCGTGGGCCCGAGAAGCCCTCAAAGCCCCTGCTAAAGGATGGGGTAAGACACAAATACATACATCAAATCGTCCTGCCACGGGGAGTCGTTCGAGGAAATGAAGGAGCAGAGTGCCTCCTAAATTGCTAAAATGCGATCCTTGGGGTCTGAGAATTAGGAAGGAAACCCCAAAGCCGCAAAGGATTTCACTTGGGAAGCTGAGGGGAGTTACTTCATAACAAGGCGATGAAAAGTAAACGCTAGAAACCATAAAGATTCCTCAACTTCTCCCGGAGGGAAGAGTACCACCGGCTTCTCCGCAAGTGGGTTGCGAAAGGAAAGGCGCTTTCCCTGTCTCTCAGGTGACTCCCGGGCTTCCCCGGGTCCCTTCCCAGGAGGAATGAGGAGGAGGGTCCGCGCAAGGGAATCCCCAACACCCCAGCTGGGGAGAGGCGGACTCAGGCCGGGGTCCCCAGGGACTTCCACTGGGTCTCTTCCCGTCTTTTTGCAGCCGATCTCCAGTAACGGGACCCCTCCGGGGGACTCGGGGATCTCCCAGAGCATCGGACATCGCTGGCTCCCACCCCTCACAATCCTGAAGTCGTCGGTGCCCCGAGTTCTCCCCGGGCACTTCCCCGGGTCTCCCGGCTGGCACAGGGTCCNCTCTCCTCCCAGGCCTCCAGCCGCCCCACCCCCTACTGAGCGCCGCGAGCCCGCGGGCTTACCTGCTGAGAGGGCAGCTCCACATGCAGGGCCCGCGCGGCAGAACCGGGTGGCAACGCGGCGGCCGGGCCCGGGGGCGGCTGGGGGACCGGGCCCCCGACCGACGCTGAGGCGCTCATCCTGACCCAGGGGCCGCCCGGCGGCGGGGCCCGCGCTCTTCAGGCATCCGCCACCACAGCGTAGCCACGACCCGCCGAGCCCCTGCAGCCCAGAAACCCGCCACTCGAGAGGCAGGATTGCTCTATCCCACCTCCGGCCGCCGCGGCCGCTGGCTAAGGAAGAGCCATATTACCGCAGTGCAACCCCCACCACCCCGCCGATACCTGGCTTGCTCATTGGTTCCGCTGCCCCGGGGGCGGGACCAAACGGCGGAGGAGAGATGTGCTATTGGGTAGAAGGTCTGTCTATCGATGGCCGGAATGGGCTCGGGGCGGAGGGACCCGGGGATGGCCTAAATTGCGTCTGTCAAGCCCGGGTGAAACCTGGGGCGTTGCTTCTTTTTTCCCCAGTCTAATTGGTTCTTTCACTACCATGGGGCGGGGTCTCCTGGTAGTACCGCAAGGGCCATTGCTCTAGGTCGGTGTCAGTTGTCAGTAAAGGGAAAGAGGGGCGGGGTCTGATTCGGTAGAGCGCGCCTGGGTTCGTTGTCACGTGCAGGAGGCAGGAGAGTCACCTGATAAGTGAGAGTCAGTCCTCGGAGCCACTTCCGCCCGAACCTAGTTGCCATGGTAACCGGCCTCCCTTTGGACGGCGGGGACGTTTGGCGCCAGCTGGGTCGCGAAGGCTGGGCTACTGTTGCAAGTTCTTTGAACAGCCTTTTTAATGTGGGGCTCGCAGGAACATGCGAGTATTGAAAAAGAATATTTTATCGTTCGGCAGGCCACCAGGCAAGATGCCCTGAGACCAGAAACTTGTTGGGCAGTCCCTGCTCTTCCGTGACCAACTCCGACCCACAAGTCCACTTCTCCCTTCGCATTCCACTAACTAGTACGCTGACTACAGGGTGTGCCAGACACCCAGGACGCTGTTTCACCTCCACCAATGTGTTACTTACCCTATCCCTAGAAAGCGTGTGCTACTTTTCTCCTCTCAGTGCTTACTTGCCCATCAAATCTCAACCGCGGGTGGAGTTCCTTCTTCCAAAAGTTTTCCCTATCTACTCCGGGACCCCGAGTTAGGAATATTGCCTCTACCACATTTCTAACTATTCTATCGCCTTCTCTTTTAATAAGTGCGTAACACACACTCACATTGAATTCCTCATACAAAAGGACCTTGTCATTCATCTGCGGATTTCCGGTGCTTGGTGGATAATCGGGATATGTTTGTTTAATTTTTTACGTTTATTTTTGAGAGAGAGAGAGAGAGAGCGTGAGCGAGGGAGGGGCACACACAATCCGGAGCAGTCTTCGCCTTGTCAGCACAGAGCCAAGGGGTGACTCGAACTCACCAATCCTGAGATCATGACCTGAGCTACTCAGGTGCCCCAGTTATATTTTTGTTTTTTAGTGAAAACCCAGTCTTCCATGAAGACTTTCTTGAGCATAATGATAGCATCTATAGCGATTGCTTCTATAATAAATAGCATTGAGTCATTCTGCAGGGTATCAATCTGCCTTTTCCCCCTAGACTATGAATTTCTCCACCACCTGGACTGACAGCTGAAAGAACACAGTGTTTTAAAATCAGACACAACAGGATTCAGGCACTTTTGCAATCTTGGCTCTGCCACTTTCCAGCTATGTGTTCCTGGGCAAGCCAGTTCCTCTCAGCTTTAGTTTTCCCGTCTGTAAAATAATAAGGTTGCTGTAGGGATTAAGTAAATCAACATATGCAAAATGCCAGAGAAGCACTCACATACAATAAGTGCACTAAAACTAGTTTAATAAAAGGTAAGCATGCTATCTTTCCAGGGTGTTCAGAAGCCTGAACACACTTTGTCTCTGCCCCCAGAGCTGGTGAACATGGGTGTCACACTGTCTCCTGTTCTGAAACATCCAGTGGGTCCTCATGGGTGTGTGGTCAGGTGTTTGTGGAGAACGGATTAGTTAGGAAATCCCAAATCTCATCTGGTTCAACTCACGGCATGCCAAGATCTGTTAGAATTTCACACAAAACGCTTCCGTTTCCAAGCTGTGTTAGTTTCCTTAGGCTTCTGTGTCAAATTACCACAAACTAAGTAGCTTACAACAACATCAACAGAAATTTATTCTTTCACAGTTCCAGAGGCCAGTAGCCCCAAATGAAGGTGTCAGCTGGGCCTCACTCTCTTAGAAGGCTCTAAGGGAGAATCTGTCCTTGACCCTTTCATCTTCTGGTGGCTCCAGATATTCCTTGGCTTGGAGCTGCATAATTCCAACCTCTGCCTCCATCTTCTCATGGTCTTTTCTTCTTCTTGCATATTCTTTTCTTTTTCTTACAAGGACCCTTGTCTTTCGATTTAGGGCCCATGCAGATAATCCAGATCTCATTTTGAGATCCTTAATACAAAGACCTTTTTTCCAAATAAGACGATATTCACAGGTTCCAGCATGAGTATGGACTCATTTTCGTGGGAGAGGGAGAGACGCATCATTCAACCCATTGCACAAGGTTAAGAAAATGGGCCTATAGAAGGTCTTCTGGGTGGCTCGGTTGGTTAAGTGTCTGACTTTCGGCTCAGGTCATGATCTTGTGGTTCATGAGTTCAAGCCTCATGTCAGGCGCCGTGCTGACAGCTCAGACATGGAGCCTTCTTCTGCTCCTGTGTGTCTCTCTCTCCCTCTGCCCACCCCCCCAAAGTAAACATTAAAAAAAATTTTTTTAAGAAAATGGGCCTATAGAAATAGAACACAATCACTTCTTTCTCCTTCGAAGGTCAGCTTTGAATATTCGCTAACTTTATTACTTGATTCATTCAACAAATGTTCATTGAGGGCTTCTCTGTGTCAAGCCCTTTGCTAGGTGCTGGGAAATCAGACTGAGACTCAACCCCAGAGGAGCTGCCCTCTTTATAGGGAAGTCCAATAAGTAAACAAAGAGTGACAAGCCAGTCGCTCAGTCTGAATGAAGTTCAGGAGCTGTGGAAGCCAGAGAAGAGGGTCAGATTTCAGTCACAATAGAGATGACATTTAAACTGGGTATTGAAGAGGGCACCTGGGTAGCTTAGTCAGGTAAGTGTCCGACTCTTGATTTGGGCTTGGGTCATGATCTCGAGGTTTGTGGGATGGAGCCCCACATCAGGCTCTGTGCTGACAGCATGGAGCCTGCTTGGGGATCTCTCTCCCTCTCTCTGCCCCTCCTCCGCTTGTGCGTGCCCTCTCTCAAAAATAAATATATAAATGTCTTTAAAAATTGTTTAAAAAATAATAAAATAAACTGGGTATTGAAGAATGAATAGGAGTTCGCCAGGTAGAAAGGGAGAAAAGGATATTCCAGCAGAGAGAGCAGGATCCATTCTTTCTACAAGCTTTTAAGGAGATTCAACTCTGTACCAGGCCAATCTCTGGGCACTGGAAATACATACCTCAAGTAAACATCCCTTCTCAGACCTTTCCATTCACATGCCACTAACACCAGGAGAGCTGGAATGCTCACCCCAGGGACAGGACAAATACCCAAAATACCTGCATAATATTCAAGGTAATGAATGTTACATGCTAGATCCTTTTCCATAACATGGCTATATTTGTTTAAACATAAAAATATTTCTAGGGCACCTGGGTGGCCCACTCTGTTAAATGTCCAACTCTTAATCTCAGCTCAGGTCATGATCTCACTGTTCTGACTTCGAACCCTGCACCAGGCTCTGTCCTGACAGCATAGAGCCTGCGTGGGATTCTCTCTCTCCTTCTCTCTCTGCCCCTCCCCTGCTGGCTCTCTCTTTCAAAACAAATAAATAAAAAAATATATATTTCTAGTCACTTAGAATTAAATTACTATAATATTTATACAGTGTTATACGTCCTGTAGAGAAACATGTATTCAAGTTTAAGGAACGTGGATTCTAAGGTAGACAAATACAACATACATGCAATGATAGAAGAAAGATCAAGGTCAAGTGGTAATAGAATGACTGACTCTACAGGAGCTGGTGGGCAAAGTCAAATGCAGGCTTGACAAAAGTCTTAAAAAATGATTGGGAGTTTGATAGATGAACAACAGGGGGTTAGATCTGTTTGGTTCAGGGATGATTGGTGGTTTAACAGCTAACTAGTACCATGTTGGATATTGAAGCCAAACATTGTTGGCAGGACCAAAAGCTAAAGTCACCCCAGTCCACTTTACCTCTTTTTCTTCCTCTTTCCTTATTCTCTAGATCTCATGGGCAGGATGCATTGGGTAAATAAGGGCAAGAAAGGCCAGGTTGGCCTTTTGATGTCTCAAATTCAATTAAATTAGATCTATCCCTTTCCTATAACAGAGTCATCTTTCTCCCATTTACTAACTCACTTAGTCAAACATCATTCAGACTTGTAGCAGGTGCCCAGCCAGGGCACTGTATTTATAGAAAGAATGCAAAGAGAATCCCTGACTGCAAGGGGGTCATAGATAATTTCAATACAAAGTGGTAAATGCAGCCATTGAGATGAGGTATAAAGTATAATGGAAGCACAAAACAAGAAGTTGCTAACTGCTGTGTGTGGTGCCAGAAGGCTTTCTAAAGAAAGTAGTCTGGGCAGAAGCATGAGCGTTGCCTGAGCAAAGACACTGAGGCAGAGGACATGACACTGGCCTCCTTTAAGGTGGCTGAAATAAAGGCTGCGTGGGGGAAACAGGCAAAGAGGCCAGAAAAGGAAGATGGGGCCGCGTAAGAAGAACCTGACTGCAGGCTGAAGAACTTGGCCTTAATCTTAGGCAACGGGAAATCATTTGGAAAGATCCTCAGGCAGCCCTCAGGCAGCTTTCAAGGGATAGGATTTGAAGAGCAAGACTGTTGCAAAAATCCAGGTGAGAATTGTAAAGCAAAGAGATCATTCCCCCAAAGAGCTTGTACCCAACAAAGACGGGTCCCTGGGCAGCATTTCTCCTCCTTTCTCAACTCTTCAAGGTCACTTTTTTGAAAAAGCCTTCACAGATGTGACCTAATGGCTACTATCTCTGGGCTCCCACTATGGCTGCCTGACCTCTCTTAAGTACCGGTACCCATGTGCCTAATCATGTGCCTGATGTGTCTCACCCACTGCACTATGAACTCTTGGTTTAATTTCATTCTAAATTCCCAGCGTCCTGACACAGAGGACAGGCTCCATAAGCTTCAATGCGCAAATGACTGACTGAAGGAATAAAATCTGTGAGTGAATGGATGAACGCCCGAGTAAGTGAATGTTTATTAGATGACACGGAGGCTCTGTGGCTCTCCCGCTGGACACAACCCCAGAGAGAGGAAATGAGCTTGCCCAGCACACACAAAGTTGGTAGCAAACCTGAGACAAAGACTGGGGCTTCTTGCCCCAGGACCAGGGCTCCTTCCTCAATTCCAGTGGTTCACGCACTGTCATGGATGATAAATGTGCCAATGTGGGAACCTGAGTTTGTGAATTAACAGACCAGACAAGGGGACACACAGTGGACAGAAGCACATCCAACCCACGGGGCTGAGTTAGTCGGAGCTCCCAGAGAAAGCTTTCCTTAGGAACTGTCTTCTATAGCAAGGTCTGAAGGGTGAGTAGCAGGGAACTGGACAAAGGGGGGCTAGCGAGAGCAAGAGGAACAGCCTGAAGAAGGCGCAGGGAGCACTGAAGGAACTGAAAGAAGCTCATGCAGGCGTAGGCAGGAGAGGCAGCCGGCCTGGAGGAGGAGGAGGAGGAGAAGAACAGATTTTGGAAGAAACTGATATGTCAAAAATAAAATCAAAGACCTCCTTCAGTGTCATTTACAGTTTAGTGTTGCTTTCATTTGTAATTTCATATGGCGGCGGCAGCATTGTCTCGTCAGTGCTCAGAACATCCGAAGTTTTCATCCAGCCCTGATGGCACAGAATGAAGTTGGAGATCCTGGCAGGGTCCAGATCCTGCCAGCTGTGGAGGTGGCAGGTGCCCCAAGGGAGTCTGACCTTGAGTCCACCGAAGGGTTTATTTAAGTGGAGGTGGGGGTATTTCTAATTTATGTTTTTAAAATGGCACTCTGGGGGCATCTGGCTGGCTCAGTCAGTACAGCATGCGACTCTTGATCTCAGGGGCATTAATTCTAGCCCCATGTTGGGCATAGAGGTTACTTATAAAACAACAACAAACAAAAAACAAGTCACTCTGGCAGTTGTATCCAGAACAGATGCAAGGGTGGGAGCAGTGGTGAATTTAGCAACAATTAATCGTGACATTCCTTTGTTGAGTTAGAGGACAATTAGAACACAGGAATACGGCTAAATTCCTGGGGATAGAGGAGCTCAAAGGATGCCTGATCGCCCTCGTTCCTTGCCAAAGACAGGCGTGGTTTTTCACAGGGTTCCTGAGAATGAGCATCCTGGCTGCAAAATGGGGTGTCTGAGAGCTACAAGCCTGGTGTCAGAAAAAAATGTGATCTGGGCGTGTAGCTAATAGGCTGCAGGATTTTAAGTAAATTCACTCCCCTCCCTACCAGGTTCCCCAGGGGGCTACAGAAAACTAACTTTAGCCTAGTACTTTACGTACATTACCATTGACAATCCCCACAGGACCCTGTGAAGGATTGCCCCAGTTTTACAGAAGCCTAAAAAGCAGCTCTGGAAATATGCTGCCCAATTTCATACGGTTCTTCATGGCAGATTGGCTTGTGAACCCAGGTCTCTTGCTTCCTGGGCTATGGCTCTGTCCCTCATGCCATACCACCCACATTAACTAGAATACACTATTTGGGACTGAATTTTCCCAGAACAAGAATCTTAATCCTATGGACAACAAAGTATAGCTGCAAAAAATCCAAAAGCTAAAGCTGTCTGCACAGCTTTTCTTCCTTCTTCTCTTCCTAAAACATGTAGTCTGAAAGCTTTAAGGTAGAGCTGAGAACAAGATCAGCATAGGCATGGGGTGAGCGGGCGGTGTGGCAGCCCAGAGCCGGGCGTCAGAACCAGACTGAGGTGAGGAAGTCTCCACACAAAGCCAGAAGTGGGTGGAGGGGGAGATCCTGGCACAAGGCTAGGAGTCAACCAGAGTAGGTGAATAGAATTTGTGCTGGGAGGATAGCCTAAAAACAAGGTATCAGAGTCCAAGCAAGGCAAGGTGAAGACCAGCTCCATAATTAGTGGGGCCCAGTGCAAAATGAAAATGCAGAGTTTCACATTCAAAATTATTAAGAATTCCAAGAAGGTGGGGCGCACAGGTGGCTCAGTCAGTTAAGCTTCTAACTTCAGCTCAGGTTATGATCTCATCCTTTGTAAGTTCACCTGCATGGACTTTCTGCTATCAGTGCAGAGCCTGCTTAGGATCCTCTGTCCCCCTCTCCCTCTGCTCCTCCCCTGCTTGGGTGTGGGCTCTGTCAAAAATAAACATTAAAAAAAAAAAAAAAAGAATTCCAAGAAGGCAAATCAAGCATGGAGCCCTTCTAAGCACCAAGTGCATAGATCACATCTGGTGAAGCTGGCTTTGATGAGGAGAGTGTCAGTATTGAGTTCAGGGATGGAGGACAGAATGGTAGCAGTGGAAGATTAGTTATGTACAGAGGATTGGTCAAATAAATAAATATACTAAGGATAATGGGAGCCAGTGTTCTATTAGGAAAAGGAGTTACAAATATAGGAAGAGAAAGAACTTGGATGAACAGTGTGGTGATAGACCATAATTATTCAGATCTTGGTTTCTTTTTCTAAATTTATTTACTTATTTTGAGAGAGAGAAAGCATGAGTGGGGGAGGGGCAGAGATGGAGGAGAGAGCAAGAATTGCGAGCAGGCTCCCCACTGTCTGCAAAGAGCCCAATGCGGGGCTCAAACCCACAAACCCTGAGATCATGACCTGAGCTGAAGTTGGATGCTCAATCAACTGAGACACCCAGGCACCCCTAGATCTTGGTTTCTGAATACCATCCTCCACCGAGAGGAATCAAGTTTCTCTGAAGAAGTGGCTGAGTCCAGGATTGGTCCAGAAAAAGTACAAGATGACCCTAGGACATCTAGTTGTGCCAGGAAATAAGGAAGTACTCCTCCTCCCAAAAATGATGGAGACATGTCAAAAGGACACAGAAGCCAGTTTGGTGGGGGTCCCACTGGCCAAGTCTGGAGCAGCTTATACATCAAGATAAAAAATGATAGAATAGCATGTAACCCACTGAATAAAATAGGGATCCATGAGTATTGATATAAAAAGGAGAGGGGGGAGATATTTTCAAAGTGTGGAAAATGAGTAACTTTAAAATATAAAAAGTTCCCACCTTAATCAAGTGATAAAGTGAGCATCACCCACTAGGACACATTGAAATCATGACTGCCTGCTAGGATGAGAGGAGAGGAGTCCATCATTACCTCTGATATTTATACTAAAGATGGACTGACTTAGACATAAGTCAATTATAAGGAAAGACTAGACCTATCAACGCTAAATGGTGTTCTACGGAATACTGAATCATAATCTCCAAGACTGTCTAGGTCGTGACAGTCAAGGAAGAACTGAGGAACTGTTTCAGAGAAAAGGAGCATGATACTGTGATTTATAATAAGAAATAGATATTCGGTCTTTATTCACTGTTCCTGGCACATAGCTCCTAAAACTCTTGTAATTTCCTATATGAGAGCCAGAGGGGTATCTTTTGTTATAATACTCAGTTTTGTCCTCAGTTCCTGAAAGCTTCAAGAGAGTGAAATGAATGTCTTTTGTTTCCATAACAAATCCCTTTCAACTATATCTGAGTTTATTTTAATGAAGTGACATTTGGAAAGCCCCAGATAACTTAAGGATGGGGGCCGGTTGCCAGGGGAACATACTCAGATTAGAAAATGGAAATCTTCACCATCCTCCCTTTGTGTAGAGTAGGATTTGGAAGCAGTCTTACTCCAGTGTTATCAATCCTGCATTTTATTGCTGATAGTGAAAGAGTCTTACAGCCTTTTTTTTATTTTTTTAAGTAAGCTCTTCACCCAACATGGACCTTGAACTCATGACCCTGAGGATCAAGAGTCCCATGCTCTACCAACTGAGCCAGCCAGAAGCCCCAAATTTTATTTACACAGTTAAGTCATATTTATTTTCAGAATACATTTTTATACCCTATACGTTAAATTAAAAATATATCTTTTGTGTTTAGAGGAAAAATATTTTGTATCAGTTTTCATCAAAAGTAATTAGAAATCTCAAAAATTGTTTGATATTTTAGCACTGAGAAAAGGAACTTTCTAAATGTGTGTAGATGCAATTCAATGTTATGTAAAAAATGTAGGAGATAAAATCATGTGCGTGCGTGACACAAATGTTAGATGAAAATACACAAAGCAAAACTCCCTAAGCAGGAAGTGGTGAAAAATATCTTAAAAAAAGAGTCTACAAGGGAGGGAAACAGGGTTATGAAAAGAGAAGTCTGGAATATGTATGGGGCAGAGATTTGTTATAAAAATTATGGTTGAAGCCAAGGAGTGGGGGAAATTCCTATTTTCTCCTCGTGATCCTATTAACCAATAAATGGGAATTTCTTCCACCTTTCGGAAGTATCAGGAAAAGTGCCTTCCAAAATTGCAGCCCGCCTCACATAAAGAAAAGTGAAATACAGTTGACTATTGATGACGACCTCCCACACAATGAAAATTTGAGTATGCCTTTGACTCCCCCCACACTTAACTACTAATAGCCTACTCCTGACCGGAAAGAAGCCTAACTGACAACATAAGCAATGATTAACACACATTTTGTGTATTGTGTATAGACTGTATATACTTTTGTTTTATATACTGTATATTTATAATAAAGCAAGCTAGAGAAAACAAACAGAGAAATACTTTTACAGAACTGTGTTGCATTTATCGAAGACAATCTGTTTGTCAGTGGACCTGAGCAGTTCACACCCATGTTGTTCAAGGGTATGTTATTGATGAGAGGACCTGACTCTGCCTTCCATGGGTACAACTCCTTCCGGAGGTGATATAAACATATTGAAGGTCACTGTTTGTATTAGGTTAAGCCATAAACTAGCTGACTTCAAACGGAAATTCATTCTGTCACAGTTCTGCAGGCCAGGAATCCAAAATCAACGTGTCGGGAAGGCTATGCTCCCTCCAAGAGTTTAGGGGAAAATCCTTCCTCAGCTATTCCAGCTTCTGGCAGCTCCAGGTGTTCCTGGGCTTGTGCTGCATAAGTCCAGCCTCCTGCCCCCTTCACATGGCCTTCTCTCCTTTTCCCCATGTCTTCTTTCTCTTAGAAGGACACTTGTCATTGGATTTAGGACCCACCTACATAATCTAGGATTATCTCTTTGAGATCCTTGACTTAATTATATCTGCAGAGACCCCTTTCCAAATAAAGGCACATTCACAGACCACAGAGTTTAACTATGTAAATATCATGTTGCGGGCCACTATTCAACCCGTCACATCATCCCTTTGTGTGGCCTGTCCCTTTTTTCTCTCAGGCCAGCCTGCCAAAAGATGGAGAAATTAAATTGTTATTAATTTGAACTAGACTGTTTTAAATTAAGATGCTAATTTTAATCTCCAGGGTAACCACTAAGAAAATAACTTAAAAACATACAGTAAAAGAAACAACAGGAAAATTAAAACAGTGTATGAAAAAACACACATTTAACAGAAAAGGCGGCAGGAATGGAGGGAAAGAAGAACAAAAAAGACATAAGAAAATAGCAAAATGGCACATGTAAATCCTACTTTACTAGTGATTATATTAAATATAAATAGACTTAGTGCTCCAATGAGAAGGCAGAAAGTAGAAGTATGGATAAAAGGAAAAAGGACCCAACACTATTATACTTTCAAAAGATACACTTTAGGAGCACCTGGGTGGCTCAGTTGGTTAAGTGGCCGACTTCAGCTTGGGTCATGATCTCACGGTTCATGAGTTCAAGCTCCACATCAGGCTCTGTGCTGAAAGCTCAGAGCCTGGATCCTGCTTTGGATCCTGTGTCTCCCTCTCTCTCTGCCCCTCCCCTGCTCACACTGTCTCTGTCTCTCTCTCTCTCTCTCTCTCTCTCAAAAATACACAAAGATTGAAAAAAAAAATTTAAGATACACTTTATATTCAAAGACACAAATAGGTTGAAAGGAAAAGGATGGAAGAAGATGTTTCATGTAAGTCATAACTAAAAGAGAGCTGGAGGGGCATACTTTTATAGGCTATATAAAATAGACTGTAAGACAAAAATTGTGGGGCGCCTGGGTGGCTCAGTTGGTTAAGCATCCGACTTTGGCTCAGGTCATGATCTCACGGTTTGTGGGTTTGAGCCCCACTTTGGGCTCTGTGCTGACAGCTCAGAGCCTGGAGCCTGCTTCAGATTCTGTGTCTCCCTCTCTCTCAGCTCCTCTCCCAGTCACATTCTGTCTCTTTCTCTCTCTCTCTCTCAAAAATAAATAAGCATTATTTTAAAAAAGACAAAAATTGTTACTAGAGACAAAGGGAATTTTATAATGATGAAAGGATGACTCCATCGGGAAAATGTAACAATTATGAACATGCATACATCAGAGTTCCAAAATATATGAATCAAAACTTACAGAATTGAAGAGAAAAATAAACAATGTAACAATAGTTGGAGGTTTCAATACCCCATTTTCAATAAGGGATACAATGTCTAGGCAGACCACCAACAAAATCAACAAAGAACTAGATGACTTGAACAACAGTCTAAACCAAGTTGACCTAACAGACATCTGGAAAATACTACCACAAAATACTGTTGGTATCCTGATCCCAACAGGAGCAGAATACACATTTTTCTCATATCCAAATGGAACATTGTCTAGGACAGGTCATCTTTTTGGTCATGAGAGGAGCCTCAATAAGTTGAAAGAGATTGAAATCATATAAGTTTGTTCTTGGAAATAAAATTTGAAATAAATGACAAAAGGAAATTTGGGCAAATAGCAAATATGTACAAATTAAGAAATATCCTCTTAAATAACCAAAGAGTCAATGAAGAAATCAGAAAGAAATTAGGAAGAACTTGGAATGAGTTAAACAAGAACACAAGACACCAAAACTTATGGGATGCAGCTAAGGCAGTTTTAGGGAGAGTCTTATAGATGTAAACATATTAAAAAAGAAAAAAGAGCTTTTACATTTCTACTTTAAAACCCTGGAAAAAGAAGAGTTCTTGCCTAGCACTGAGCATTTATGAATTCATGATTTTACTATCTCTTGCTTCTAGCCCAGAGTAGGAGTGCTTAAACACCAAAATGTGAAAAGAAAGGGGAAGCTGTGTGGCATTTACTTCAGAACTGTCCTCAGTGCCCCCTAGTGGCCTTGTCTGTGAACCACAAGTAGAACCATGGAATTGACAACCTTCAGGCTGAGACTACAGCCCCACCCCCGCAGTCCAAAAGCAGAGGGTCTTTTGGAAAAGGAGGATCCTGTTGCCTCTCTCAAGGTTAACAACTCCCAGTCAGAGGCAATGTTCACAGCATTTACCTAGAGTTCCCCCCACATTGCTCTGCATAGGCTGCTGCTAGATGTACCTTGTCCTCTGGGATTTGGGGCCTGCCTATTGTTACTGTTCATAAGCAGAGATGGAGGAGCTCTCTCATGCACAGTAGGTGCTAAGAATAATGACCCGTCTTTGTGGGGTGGCCTAGGTTGGAGTCAGGGCTTAGCCTGGAGCCAGAGGCTGAGAGTCATGGCTAATCTCAGACTGGGGCTGGAGAGGGGCTGAGACTGCCATCAGAAAGCAGGCCTTTCCTCCATCCTCAAGGAAATCCTCTGACCTGAGCTCTGTGGGCCTGAAGCCTGCCTGGTGCTACAGAATTCAGCCTCTGTTGCCCCTTGAACGAATCTCCTGTTGCCGCTTGGCCTCCTGCCCACCTGGGAGCTCTGGAGAAGTCAACTCTCCTGCCCTTCCAAGCCAACCCCCACTGCAACCTATCTACCACCCTTTCCTCCTTCAAGTCAGCAGTGCTGTCTGCCTTGTCTTTGCTTGCTGCTCTTCCCTTTATTTCCTTCCTGGCAAACTTCTAGTCACCCTTCAAGTCCCAGGTCAACACTGAGGTCCCAGCTCAATGAGGCATGCCATGTTGTATGTACAGAAGAGCAGTCCTTGAAGTGGATGAATGAATGGCAAGGAAACTTAGGCGGTGGGAAAGTTGGAATGAGGTCATTTGCTCTCAGCTAAGAGGGGTTCCCAGCTGCTTAGTACTCATTGAACCGGATGGAATTAGAAGAGACAGAGGTGGCATCTTGTGAGACCTGGGTATGGCATGAAATCATTAAAGTAACAGCAGGCTAGCTCTCCCTCTTTGTGGTATAACTGAGGCTTGAGTGATCCATGGAAAACCCTTCCAGCTCCACCATGTCAGAACCTTATATGTGGACAGTAATCCTTTATCACACGTAGTAGAGAGCTGGGAGGGGGCTCTAAGGACCCTTGCCTCTAAGTATTCATTCAGTGTATAATCCTCTTGAGTGTGAGTTGGATCTAGTCACTTGCATCTAATGGGAAGAATATGGCAAAAGTGATAGGATACGACATTTGAGATTAAGTTATAAGAGAATGTGACTTCTACCTTGCACACTCTATTTCTGGTTCTTCCTGTTTACTCTCTCTGATGAAACCAGCTGCCATGTTGTGAGCTACTCAATGGAAAGGCCCATGAGGCAAGCAACTAAGAGTGGCCTCTGGGCAATAGCCAGTGAGGAAATGAACCCTGCCAACAACCCCATGAATAATTTTGGAAATGGATCTTCCCCTAGTCAAGCCTTGGGATGACAGAGCCTGGCTGATTATCTTGATTGTGGCCTTGTGAGAAGCCCTGAGATAGAGGGTTCTGCTAAGCTATATCTCCGCTACTGACTCGCAGATTGTGTGGTAGACCCAGTGTTGTTTGTAGCCATTCTGTCTTGGAGTAGTTTGTTACGTAGGAAAAGACAATCAATACACCATACAGGGTCATGTAGGCCAATGGAACAAGAGGGAAGGCTTAGCAGGGAGCCCAGATGGGACCATGGCCTCCCCAAGGGTCAGGGCCAAGATGCAGATGCAGCCCCAGCAATAACTCACAGAGAACTCTTATTTTCATTTATTCATTTTGGAATATACAAAAGTCTGACATAGCACAATAATCTCATCAAGAGAAAACAGAACACACAGAGAAGGGGCTGGGTTCCTCCCATGATCCCTCCCCTCTCAGAAAGGCACAAATATGTGAGGCTTGGGTTCGGGGGCCTCCTGTCTTAGGACCAATCTGCTGCTCAGAAGGCCAGGCCCCTCTGTGAACAGGAAGAGGGACCCTTTCCTCACACCCACACTTGGGTTATAGGTTAAACAAACTGAGGCCACTGGGAAGTATGTGAATCAGGCCAAGTCCAGGTCTGTGCTGGGTACATGTTGTCAGCACCCTGTGGAAGACCAGTCACTCCAACTAGAACATGGTGGCTGAATAATCCTGGAGGCAGTGCATCTGGGACAGCGCTGTCCCTAGCACAGGCTCATCGCCACCCTCATTCTTACCCTGGAGGCCTCAGATTTAAAGGACTAACGGGACTGGAGCTGGAGCATTCCAGATGCTCATCACTGCACTCTTCAAGTTGGGGACAACTGTGCCCTCCAGCTCTTCCCCTTGGTAAGAGGGGCCAGTCCTGCAGTTAAATGTGGGGTAGGTAGTTTAGAATAGAGGCGTTTGTATTAGAAGTAGCTTCTGCCCTTCATCCTGCAAGTAAAAAGCAGATAATCTAACTGGCCTGAGTCACCAATGGCTTTCCTTCTTTCCCAGTTAACCAGGACTGAGTTTTGTCTGTAATTTTGGGAAAGGAAGAAGAAGGTTGCTTGAGAAACCATAAAGGCCCAAATGCGTCAGCCACCCCACCTAGAAGAGGACCAAATTGGAACTAAAAGAGTCTGAAATATTCACTTTTCCCTTCTTTAAAAAAGACCTAACATTTGTAATGGTTTAACAAAATTATTATAATTTCTTTTAAATAACCCACAGACACCCATGACGCTTCCAAATTTACAGAACAAAAAAGCATTCGAGAACTTGGTAGAAAATGATTTGTAGCTGGTTCCTCCTAGGATCAGGCCCCTGAGGGCAGGCTCAGTTCACCTCCAGAACCTCTGTCTCTGGGAGGCCGAACTTGGTCTTGTGCTTGTCGAAGAGCTTCACCAGTGCCTCCATGTACATGGCGTGGTACAGGTCTATGTCCTGCTGGGTTGGGTGCTCCAGCTTGGGGATGGTGATGGGCTCCCCCACTGCAGGGATGGAGCAGAGGCCTCTGGTTAGTCAATCCACTCAGGCCCCCCTTCCTGAGAGTCTACCATGCTGGTGATGGCAGTGACCCTGCACTACGTGCCAACCACGTGCCAGGAACTGTGTCAAACGTGTTCCACCTCAGGTTGTCCCCGTTACAGGGGAGAAGATGGGAAGCTCCAGAGCAGAGCAAGGGACCTGCCCCAGGCCACAGAGTCACTAAGCAGCAGGCGGGATCAACACTGGCTGCTCCTAAGGCACTCAGTTGGAAGGTCCCATGTAAGAGTTATGGGACTGAGTAATGGCTTTGCTCTTGGCCTGCTCTGGGTAAGTCACTTTGCATCTCTGAGCTTCAGTTCCCCCACCTGTCACATGAGGATCCTTCCTCATAGGACTTCACTTAGGATTGTTGAAGTCATGTGACATGCTTTGAAAAGTGTGCTGAGGGAGGAGGAGCCCAACGTTCACACATCCAGTCATTGCTTTATATTCTGCATCTCCATACTCAACTCATCCCAAGGTCCTGGCAAAGGCATTTTGGAAAATTCTCTCAAGTGCATGCCCTTCTCTCATCATCACTGCCATTCCCTCAGTCCCCAGTGGCTACCACAGGGGCATCTGGGATTGGTCTTGTGGCTTCCATTTTTGACCTTTCTAACCAATCTTCCATCTAGCAGCTCCAAGAATCACTTTAAAAAGCAACTCTAAACCCCTCCTCCCCACCCTCAAGTCGCTTTCCATTCTTAAGGTGAAGAGCACACTCGTTCACGCTGCCCACGGGAGACTGTTCCTCTCCGGCCACATGTGTGCATGGATATGTCCCTGCTGCCTCAGAGCGATCAGACCTGGCATAGGATCTGTATGTAACAAGACTCCTGTGACCTAAGTTGCAGGCAGTTAGTCTTTGTACAAATACAAAGCAGAACACCTGACCCCAATAACTCAAAGTCTATGTGAGCTTTGGCCCTTAAAGTCCATGGCTTGTGGTCTACACACTTTTGTGTGATCTCTGGCTTGTGACACACACACACACAGACACACACCAAGAACAACACAGCTGAGGGACAAGGGCAGCCAGTTTTTTGCTATTCTTCTCAGAGGACTATCCTCCAGTCATGTTGATGTTTTTCTTTCTGTTCCTCAAAAATCTATACCATCTTGCTGCAGGAACTTCACTTAGGCTAATGTTTCTGACAAAAAAACTCTTCTTCCTCTCTTTTTCTAGATAATTCCTATTCAGCTAGAAGCGGAAGAGTCACCGCTTCTCAGGGGTCCACTGCAACCCCCCCAAGCACCCTATACATTCCTCTCACACTCCCTCCTGGTCTTTGCTTGACAGAATGGTCTTTTGGTCTTCCCTGACAGACTCTTGGGCCCTGAAAACACGGACTGTAAAGTCTTGTTTTCTCATCTGGCGCTGCTTGGTTCACCGTGATGGAACTATCCCCACCCCCACTGGCCATTCCCATCAGCACCCAAACATGTCTACAGCCATGTGGTTTAGAGCATGGACATAGAGCCACATGGCCTGGATGCGAATCCTAACTCTACCACAAACCAGCAGGGGGGCACTTGGGAGTTCAGGGGCTGAGGGCAGGCGAGCTTACCAACGGTAGTGATGGGCTTGGAGTAGGGCACCAGCCCCCAGGTGTCAGAAGAAAAGAGGCCTCGGCCATGGAAGATGCACGGGGCAAAGCCAATATACTTCTGGAACTTCTTCTGGACCCACCGGCCCCAGGAGCCCTCTTCAAAGATCACCTGCTTGTATACTTCATTCTCCCCAAAGGAGTAGGTGGGAACCAGGTCGGCTCTGGAAGGGAGAAGCCAGGGTCAAGTCACACCCTAACTGCAGCCCCTCGGTCTCCTAGCAGCATGACTTATTTGGCCTGAGGGCACAGTCTTGCACATGAACCTGGCCTGTGAGCCCACCTGCAGGGGCCCAGAAAACAGGCTGCATCTCTGCCCCACTCAGACACTCGGGCTACACTTGGGCAAACTTGGTCTGAGGCTCTGGCACCCAACCTCTCCTCTCCCACAGGATGGCAAACTCCCATCTATGCCTTCCTGGGGTCTGGGCCTTGCTTCCAGGAGCAAGGAGTTGCTTTGTTGGGGCCAAACAAAGCTTTGGAGGGCCGTGCACGCATGTGCATGCTGGTGTGCATGTATACGTGTATGCGGGTGAATGAGTGTGTAGGAGGTGCTTACCCGTGGCAGAGGGCCAGTTTCACAGTATGCATGTTGGTGTGCATGCATATGTGTATGTGGGTGAGTGCGTGTGCAGGAGGTGCTTACCCGTGGCGTAGGGCCAGTTTCACAAAGCCCTTGCGATTGCGCAGGGTGACTGCATTCTTGCCAGGCATGGAGCTCAGGGACTCGGCCGCGCCCCCCACTACGATGATGATGGCATTGCCACTCCCATTCTTTGAAAGCAAGTAGTCTATGGTGTCTCTGTTCACAGGGCAGATGCCTGGCAGAGAGAAGGACACAGAGTCAAGGCTGCCCATAAATGTATATCCGCACCCCCTTCATACAGCCAACATGAACAGAAAGAATGCTGGCCTTGGGCTCCAGACCTAACCCAGCCACTAGAAGCTGTATGGCCCTGCACAAGCTATTTCTCTGAGCCTTGGCTTCCTTATATGTAAAATGGAGATGATACAAGGTTGTTTAGGGAACTCGTTCATTTGGCAAACATTCCCTGAGGTCCTAACACTGCCAGGCTGTTGCTAGGTGCTGGGGATCCCAGTGAATCAGGGTGGCAGGGGTCACAGGCAGGTGGATAAGGACAGAGCCATGCAGTGTGATTAGCTTGTGCAAAGGGTAGCACAGGGGCTGGGTTGCCCAAAAAAGGGGTCAGAGAGGGCACTGTAGGGAAGATGTTATCAAACTAAATCCTGAAGGATGCATGAATAGCTCTGCTCAGCCCTGGCCCACCAGATGCCTAAGGCAGACTGCATCTCTTAGCACAGAGCCAGCCGCTGGGGCATGGTATATCTGCTTCCTGGCCTCTCTGTCACCTTGCTCAGTGGAAAGGCTCAGGCCTGGACAAGAGTGCAGCAGGAGCAGGTGGATTCTCACCTCCAGACATCAGGTACTCCCTCAGCACTGGCATCCGGAAGTTGCCGGCCAACGTGGCCAGGTAGGGCCTTATGCCGGGGAACTTCTTGCTCACTTCTGTGGCCTCCGTGCTGAAGTTACAGAAGGCACCCAGGCCCATGATGCCATGGGGGTGGTATCCAAAGATGTAGTTCCTGGTGGTCAGCAGGTTGTGTGTCTTCACCAGCTGCAGGGAAAAGCTTGGGTCAGAGGAAACTGCCAGGAGAGGGGTACCAGGGCACACCCAGAAGGTAGGGGAAGGACTGGGTGTGTCATGCCCCACGGACCCTGGGCCTGAAGGACTGGAGGGACTCTGCGCACCTGACCTCAGACTCTTGGCAACTGGCATTTAGACTGCGAATCCCCAGGAAGAGAGTGGGAAAATTTCTCTCTCATTCCCTTACTCCTCCAGCCAGACACAACAGGTCTTTCTGTCTGCACCCTGCCCTCCTCCTGGGCCCATTCTCCTCACCCAGCCCTTGCCACTCTCAGATAGAGGGGTGTCCAGGTTTTGTCGGGGTGAAGTCCATGTCCTTTGGTTAGGGCAGAGAAGGGACAGTGCAGCTGGCCCGAATGCAATCTTCCTTCCAGGCAGCAAGGCTCAGCTCAGGCTGTGGCTGTGCTGCAGGGAAGACGGGGGCAGCAACAGCCCCGTGCCCGCTGGTCACAGTGGGGGCGGGGATCAGCTGTTAGCCAGGCAGCTGACCTGTGGTTCTATCAACAAGGCTGCCCCTGGGAGGCTCTAAAGAATGACTGGATTCCTTGGGAGCTGCCCCCTCCCCTGGGGCTGGTGGCCTCGTTGGTGGGGGGGGTGGTACAAAGTTTCCCTATACCCTGAGGCACCTACCAGCATTGTAAGGAAGTGGTAGGGGTGGAGGTATTGAGAGGGATGGAAAGTAAGGGTACTTGGTTCAGAAAACATCACTTCTTTTCTGATTAGACAAATAATGAATAATCATAGAGTATTTAAAAAATACAGGAAAAGGAGCACCTGGGTGGCTCAGTAGGTTAAGTGTCCAACTCTTGCTTTCAGCTCACGTCATGATCTCATGGTTTGTGAGTTCCAGCCCCACATTGGGCTCTGTGCTAACAGTGTAGAACCTGCTTGAAATTCTCTCTCTCTCTCTCTCTCTCTCTCTGCCCCTCCTCTCCCTGCCCCTCTCAAAAATAAATAAACATTTATTTAAAAATAAATAAACATTTAAAAAATGAGGAGAGGCATGTGGGTGGCTCAGTTGGTTAAACGTCCGACTTTGACTCAGGTCCTGATTTCATTGTTCATGGTTTCAAGCCCCATGTCGGGCTCTGTGCTGACATCTCAGAGCCTGTAGCCTGCTTCAGATTCTGTGTCTCCCTCTCTCTTTGTCCCTCCCCCATTCACGCTCTGTCTCTCTCTCTCTCAAAAATAAAAATAAACAATAACAATTTTTTTCAATACAGGAAACTAAAAAGAAAATTCAAAGCACCTGTCCTATCTCCAATCCTGATAAACCACTTTGACGTGTTGAATTCTTTTGCTACTCAAATATACACATGCTCCTTTTTAAAAACCACAAAATTAAGGGCACATGGTTGGTATCATTTTTCTGACAAACATATCATAACTGTTTTTCCTATCACAATCCCTCAGTAATATGTCTCTCATGGCTGCATTATTGTGTCACACAGCTATGCTGTACAAAATAGAATTATAATCAAACTCTGAGTGATGGATCTTTAAAAACCTTTTAAAATTTCCTTCAGAAACAATGCTTCCGTAAGTATCTTATTTTTGTCCACATATCTGATTGTTTGACAAACTTCTAGAAATACAATTCCTGGGTCAAAGGGTATGAACATTTTGGTCTTGTGGGCTGCTCTGCCTCTAGAGGGGTGGCACTGATGACATTCCTAGTTTCTGTGTTGGAAAGTGCCCATGTCCCTGCACCGGTGACAGCTGGAGGCAAGCCATGGGCCACCGGCAAAATGTCAGGAGCCCAGATTCACCATGACTCCAGATTTGGGAGCCCCCGGCTGAGGAAAGGACCTTGTGCTCGATCTGGGGCAAGGGGGTGCTGGTGGCTGGCCCTGCGGAACTGACATCTGAGCCTTCAGGTGACAGAGGCCGGAGGGGGTTGGTGCCGATGGTGGCTGGCACCGTTCCCAGCTCTGTAACTGCCAGTATGTGCAGGAGCAAGGCCGTGTGAGTTCCACCCTCTGTTGCTCAGGACCTCCTTACTCTTTCTCCCACTTTGCCTCTGGCAAGCACATCAAAGTTGCTCAACCAACTCGTAGCTGCCCACTACACAAACGGAAAACAGCAGCAGTACAAGTCATGGCTATTGGGTAGGGGGCAGTGAGGGGTTTCAAAGGGGGCCTAGCTTTACATAAGCTCTGCAAGGAGCCTGTTCTGAGATTTTGCCTCCCGAGGAGCAGGTGTGCCCACCGCACCAGCTCGCAGTAACGTGGACCCTGGGGCGGCTTTCTTGTGACAGGAATGTGTCAAGGTAAGAACTTAGCAGCCAGCACCGCACTGGTAGCCTGCTCCAGACCGAAGGCTGGGTCTGGGAAGGCTAGGTCTAGGATTCCAAAGCATAGAATGGGTGGGAAGAGCCTTGATCTAGGCCGTTTCTTTGATCACAAGGTAGAGACTGAGGCCTGGAGAAAGGAGGTCGCGGCGGATCCTCCTCTACCTCTAGACCAGGCCACCCAGTGTGCTTTTCTCTGAGCCAATGGCATGAAGGTGTGTCACCTGGCAGAAGCCCAGCTGATTCTTTAAC
>NW_027527824.1:1009816-1033667 GCF_008692635.1 Crocuta crocuta
CCCCCCCCCCCCCCCCCCCCCACGTCTCTGTCCTGTGGGACACCTGGTTAGGTGAGCTACCCTGGGCCACGGCGCAGGTAGACGGCCCTTGGGGCAGGCCGTGGAAGAACGCAGGCATCTGATACAGCTTTGATCTGTCCTCATGCCACACTCCCCTGCCCCGAAGGCTGGACAGAGTGTCTGTTCTGGAGGGAGAAGGAGGGCACGGACATGCTTGCTCCTGTGTCCGTTTCCCATGGCAAAATCTCAGCCCCAGGGGTTGCCCAGGCCAGGCCTGCAGGCTAACATGAGTCAGGAACACACTCCTGACAAGTCACTCCTCCCACACTGCCTCCGAGGGCAAGAGAGGTACACAGATAGGCTTGTCCTACCCTGGCACCAAACAGAGGAAGAAATCTAGAACCAGAGAGGAGCCGAGGCTTGCCTGAGCTTACACAGCATCGCACAAAGGCAAAAGAACGTGGGAGTGAGAACGTGGGCCCTGAAGCCAACAGCTTTGGTTCCACTACCAGCCCTGCTACTGCCTTGCTTTGGGACCTCAGGACAGTCCCTCCTCCCTGGGCCCCAGTAGGACCATCTGGGAAATGAACAGATGGACAGACAGATCATTCTAAGCTCAGAGAGTCTTTCCTAATCTCCTCTCCACAGATCCTGCCTATTCCTCAGGGTAAGGGACCCAGGTACTGCCTCTCCTCTTCCAGGTAGCTGGTGGTCCTGGTGGCCTCTGCTAACACACGGGCCCCCCTGTGGGGGGAAAAAGGAGGCTCTCAGGGCTCACTGAGCTGCTCTAGAGTAGAGGCAAAGAGCTATACAAAGAAGGGAGTGGGGAGGTGTGGGTGGGTGGGTACAGCTAGAGATCATTACATAACCACTGGTATGGGGCCAAGAAAAGGGGGAAGGGCCAGAAGGGCCACACAGAACACCACAGAGCGTCAGCCCTCACGTGAGGACACCAAGGCCAACCCCCCGTACAGAAGAGGAGCCTGAAGCCCCGAGGATCAAGGGCTTGGCCGTGCTCACCAGTCGGCAAGAGCAGAGCCCAGGCCGAGGTTCAATGTCTTGGTCTGCCTCCTGCCCAGGCTGCCTTTGATCCTGGTCCCTGGGGCCCTCCCAAGGCCAGCTCACGTAGGCCCTGTAGCTCCAACTCCCAGCTGACTTCTTGGAATGGAGGTGTGAAAAGGGACATAGAGTTTTGTTTTGGTTCTTTTGGAAATGTGGACATCAGTGGGGGAAGGGCACCTGCTTGTCCCAGCTTTGACCAATGATCACTGGTCATCCTTTTCTGGGTGGAGGGACTACTAGCCTTGAGGAAGTTTCCAGAGGGACAGGCTCTTCTGATCACTGGGGCCTGGCCCCTGAGGTGAGGGTCCCAGCAGAGATCAGGGTCCATAATCCCTCACACCCAATCACAATTTACCACTTTTTATTATAATAACAGCTCCATTTTTCAAGTGAGGCTAATGAGGCTCAGCGAGCTGGCAAAAGTGTGCCTGTGGTCCCATGGGCAGAAAGTGACAGTCTAGCAGAATATGCTGGATGGTGAGCCCACCTGAGGGGTACCTGGGTTGACTCTTCTGTGTCCCCATGCCTAGCACAGAGCCCAGTGCTGTACAGGGAACAACAGCTGTTGGTCAATGAACAGAGTGACTGAGCAGGAGCCTAACCCAGGTCTCTAACCACAAGGCAGAGAGAAGGAGACCCAGGAAGTAGGGCTCAATCCAATGGAGAAATCCGGGATTGCATCTCTTCCAGAGAAACAGGAATTCAGTGCGGAAAAGCCTGGGGCTGCATTCTAGTACTAACGCTGGCATGGGCTCCCTATGCAACCTGGACTGAGTCCTGCCCCTCTTTGGGACTCAGTTTTCTCACTTCCAGGCTGAGCGGGTTGGGTCTTATGATGCAGCATTGTCCCAGCAACAATAGCCGTGAATTCCTTGCAGCCAGTGATGGAGTCAGGGAAAGGCAGGAGTGGGAGCCCTGACCCCCAAGATCCTGGGGAAACTGGATCAGGTTGGAGTGTGCAAAGGGAGTGCCCTCCCAATACTGAGTGCAGTGGAGGAATGGAGGGTTACCTGGCCACCTCCTCCAGGCAGCATGCCAGGATGTCTCAGTCGCTGACTCACAACAGCAAACACACCACCCTGTACACATTCACTCTCACACACACTGCCTCTGCTTTTCAGACCCCACTGCCTTCTGCTGGGTTACCCCAAGCAGCTAGAGTTGGCCAGTGCTGGGATGCTCAGTGAGCTGGCCAGACAGGTCTTTCCCCTGCAGGAAAACCCTTCAGGATTCTGCCAGAGTTAGCCACAATCCCCCAGCATTGCCCACATGCGCCACGGCCCAGATGCCTCTGTCTTGTGAGCCTGGCTTGTAGACTATTGGCAGGGGGCCAGACGAAGATGAGAAAAGATCCAGACCAAGCCATTTGTCCTGTCAGGACCTTGAGGTTGGCCCCAGAGAAGACGGGTGCTTAGAAGACCAGTGTAGCAGAGCAGCCTGATACAGCGGAAAGGAAACTCAGAGACCAACTTAGTGTAAACCTTCACATGGGGAGACTGCATGCTGGAAGGGATGGTGCCTCACTGAGGGCCATGCTGGACTCTTCCTGCCCTCATCCTCCCCGCCCGAGGGAAGCCCGAGTGCCTAGCTCAGCTTATTTCCTACAGCTCTGCTGTATAGGGAGGCAGTGTGCTGTGATGGGAAGAGGCCAGACTTGGATGCGAGACAGTACTTGGGATTTCAGCTCAAACTGCAACTAGCCTCATTCAGCTTTCCTACTCTCTGACCTTCAGGCCTTTCTTCTGTGAAAGGGTGATAAAATTAATACCCATGTCACTAGGTACTGTAAGGGTTAAAGGGGACTCCTTAAGGAAAGGTATTGGTTTCTAGAAGGCTCCCAATAAGTGGAGACCCTCCTTCTCTACTCTACCTCTTCAACATCCCCCACACCCCAGACTTCTTCTCAAAAGCAGGCACCTATGTGCTCATTGGTTTCCATGCCTCTTCAGTGCTACTCATCTTTAAGATGGAGTTCTAGAAGCACATCCTCCAGAAGCCTCCCCTGAGCACTTCGGCAACCAGGGCCTCACTCTTCTTTCACCGCACATCTCGTTTCCTGGGCCCTAATTCCCTGGGACCTACCTGCAACTGACCGAGAGAAGTGATATTCCGCAAGAGCTTCAGAAGGAAAAAAGCCCCTCACACCTACTGCTTGAAGTTGTGCCCATGGTTCAGGTCAGATGGACTCGAAACTACCTTAGTATTGCTCTTGATAAATCACTGCCATTTTAAGTGATGCCTTTAATCTTCACTGAGAGGCAGACAAGCAACGGCCATAATATCTATTATACGTGCTCCTTATATCACTAAGGATCTCAGTGTCTGAAACCTCCTTTCTTGAAATGCTAGAACAAGTCTTGTTTCCCCAAGAAACTAGCAAGCTTCTTCCTTTCCCAAAATAAAAACCAACAACTATCATGTTTCCATGTTTGCCTTGGCTGCCAGAAAGCTCACAGTTGACCATGAAGCTCAACCTCTGCAACTTTGTTGGACTATTACGGCTGAAATGCTTTTTCCTTCAAGTCTTGACTTTTCTTTTTACCTGGTATGACATTGTATGTATCCTAAATTGCCTCAAATACTGCATAAATTGGGGTAGAATATCAACATATGTTCACATATGTTGTGAAGAGGTCACATGGTTCAGCTGAGCACACATGGTAACTGTGGACAGGTGAGTTAAGGCTTAAGTTCCAATTTCTCAACCATTCCTGGCCTGACACCCAAGGTAACACCCACAAGTCTTTACCTGGATGGGAAAGTAGTCTCGAAAGTAGCGCCACACAGCCCAGTTTCGGACCCACTGTGACCTCCTGCCACCTTCCAGGAAACAAAACACAGTGTTGAGAAGGAGTGGGAGTAGGGGCGGGTGACATCTGGGAGAGGCAAGTAAGACCGAGCCAGTGCGAAACCCTGAGTTGGGGGCCAACCACCCTGTGGGGCATCTCCTCCCTCCTTCCCACCAGGCCCTTTGTTCCCTCACATTAGGCAAACCCTTGACTGAATGTGAGCTCCTCGAGGACCAGGGTGGTGTCCTCTGAGGGGCTGGCTCCCTGCTTTTCCCATAGTAGGTGCTAAGGAAAAAGGGGCAGCAGGCACGTGGAGGAAGTTCAGGGTGTGCAGGAGGGAGTGTCCCAAGGTGAGGGGGTGGGGCTAGGAGGCTGTGCTCTTACCTTTCTTGGGCGTGTTCCAGTCAAACACCAGCCAGGTGAAGTAGAGCACAGCGATGAGCCAACAGTCAGTGCAGAATGTGTACATGAGGATGGCGCTGCAGGCCACTCCTAGAGGGAAGCAGAGGGCCACAGATCAGGCCCTGCGGTCCCAGGGGGGCGGGGCCTCAGTCTCCCCAAGGGAAAGGCTCACCAATGACTCGGCCTAGGCACAGCTGGGGTGGTGGGCAGAGGAGGCCTGTAGCCATAGCCTGGGGGAGGAGCAGGCTCAGGGGACAAGAGCCTCATCTCCTAGGTTCTAATGGGCGTCTCTGGGGTCCAGGGGCACGTGGGCTCCATATGGTCTGGGCTGTAGTTCAGGGAAGCTGTCCTTAGAGCTGATCTTTCTGGCCTTTTCTGGCACATTCTCCCTGCCGTGGTGCCCCCCCCCCCCCCCCCCCCCACCTTTGCTGTGGACACAGGGAGGGACGTGCTAAGTGCCTCTACCTCTCAGGACTTGGGTTGAGCCACTGTCTCATGTGTGTGGCCGGGGGACTTTATCCCATTTTGGAAATGAGAACACTAGGGCTTGAGGGGGAGGTAACATGCTCAAGGTCACTCAGCAGGACAGTGGCAGAGCCAGGAGTCAAACTCAATTTGGACCAGTAAATCCATAATCTGTACCAGCCTTTAGAAGTTCACCTCAAATTGGGGTGCCTGGGTGGCTCAGTGGGTTGAGCTTCAGACTTCAGCTCAGGTCATGATTTCACAGTTCGTGAGTTTGAGCCCCGTGTCGGGGCTCACTGCTGTCAGCCTGTCAGCGTAGAGCCTGCTTTGGATCCTCTGTCCTCCCTTCTCTCTGCCCCTTCCTTCTTATTCTCCCTCTCAAAAAGTAAATAAAAAACATTAAAAATAAAATTAAAAAAAAGAAGTTCACCCCAAATCAGAAGCCCCAGACTGCCACTAGAGGAACCTGACAGAGGTGGGTTTCTGCCCCAGGAGGAGGACAGGTTCTTCCAACGTAACGGAGGAGTAGGCAGTCCCGGCCAAAGCCCAGCGCCCCTAAGCCACCTTACAAACACCCCAGCAGGCCCCCAGGAGCTCTCTGGGGCCAGCTTCCATGCAATCGTTCCTTTCTGGGTCTTCTGGCCCTAACGTTGAATAACTTGGCACAGAAAGAAAGGGAAGTCTGTGCCAGAGCTGGTTTACCTCATGGCTGGCCCCTAGAAGGCCTCCTCAGGGCCTCTCTCCTTCCCATCTTTACATGGCCATCAAGGCCTAGCTCAGGCCAGATCTCTTTAAGAACGGTTCTCCAGGGGTGCCTGGGTGGCTTAGTTGGTTAAGCGTCTGACTTTTGCTTAGGTCATGNTCTCACCTCTGAATTTTCCACACTAGGGAAGGAGGCACATCTTTGCTCCCTGGCACTCAGCCCAGGGCTGGGGGCAGCAGGTACTCATTCTTGTAGAAGCATGGCTTCCATCCAGCACCCTCTCCACTGCCCTGTGCTGGTCATGGGCACTCCAGGGCTGCCTGGCTCTGCACCCCCTGCCCTCTCTTCCTCTGGCTATATGCTGAGCCTCCTCTGGTTTCCCGAGGAAGTTGGGAGGGCCAGCCGGACTCTCTGTGAGACTAAGAGCAGAAAAATGGTGGTCTCTTGTCATCCACAATCCAGTCCTGTTCTACTCCTGAGCTAACCTCTCTCAAGGTAGCTAAATGCAGTACAACTATCTTGGGAGGGGCAATGAACATAGAGTGACCAGGCATGCAGCTTTTCAGGACCAGCTTAGGCATGTGACACCACAGATGGGGAAGAGGAGTCTCTAGGCAAGCATCTGCAGTCTACAGAACGTCGTTAAAGGCACGCTGTGAGCTATTTGAAGCAGCTTGGTGAGTGGCTATGTCTAATTTAAGGCGACTAACAAAGTTGCTCACACTGTTGAGCAGTTTGCCTTTGGTCCTCTTTCTTAGGCCTGGGAAATAGGCCATTCAAGTTCCCTAGACCCCAGTAGTATTAGCAGTACCTGTTGACAGTGACACCAATAGAGAACAAAGGTGCTTGCATATCCCATTTATAGCAGTGGCAGTATCTTAAAAAATCATTTATTTTCATCACTACTTAAGAATTATAGTAATGAGGGGCACCTGGGTGGCTCAGTTGGTTAAGCGTACGACTTCGGCTCAGGTCAGGATCTCATGGTCTGTGAGTTCGAGCCCCATGTCAGACTCTGTGCTGACAGCTCACGGCCTGGAGCCTGCTTCAGATTCTGAGCTCTCTCTCTGCCCCTCCCCCACTTGTGTGTGTGTGCACGTGTGTGCACGTGCATGCTCTCTCTCTCTCAAAAATAAACATTTAATTTAATAGTAATGATTATGCCTGCTGCTAGATGTTTTTATTTAACGTAATAACAAAGAAGCCCATGTGTTACTGTACATCTACTTAGATTTCTTCAATGCATGTGTATTTACACTTCAGTATCACTGGTTTCCTCTGAAATCCAATATACTTCATATTACGCATTTAAACACACTGAGGAGGTTGTATAGCCTTCACCACAAGGCCAGAGGAGCTCACTGCACAAACATGGTAAAGAGCCACTCTGTTCAGAGGCAGGCAATGGGCCCACAGCAGTCTCTGTGACACCAGATGAGCTTCTGCCAGCAGGTCTGGGCGGGAGCGGGAAGGAGCGGCTGGGGCTGCTCAGGGCAGTAATTAGCAGCAGCTCAGCACGCCAGTCTTGCCAGCCAGGCTTGGGATCCCACCTATACCAGGGCGTTGGGAAGATGCTGGGCCGGTTTCTGGGCTATGTTGGACACGATCAATTGTTAACCTTCAACTTGAGGCCAGTCCCCATTGCATACTGCACGGGCCAGGGTTCTACCTGCTGCTCTGCTCCCCATCTGCCAAGCTCTGACCCACTAAGACAGGGATAGTGGTGGCTTCTTGGTACGAGTGGGGATGGTGGGAGCTGCTACAGCAGGCTGCACAGGACCCATGGAGTCCTGTCCTGGTGCCACTACTTCCTCCTCATTCTGAGTAAGGCTCTGCCCTTTCTGGGCTCTCTACTCTAGGATCCTAACAAGTGGCCAAATGTAGTCCAAGGAGGAGGTTTGAGCCCTAAAGGTGACAGTTTAATTTGCTTTATTCCCCAGACCAGTGTTTATCTTATAAAGTCCCTGTAAGAATCTGAGGACCATAATTGCCCTTCACTGAAGAAGAAGGTGCACATATTCTCACATATAATCCTTCATCTAATTTGGAGGGTTTGTGGTCCTCTCCCTAAAGCCTACTCTTGGACCTAAAAGTGAAAACTGGCTGTTTCAGACCAAATCCACTAATTCTGAGCTCTCCAGTAAGTGCTCCCTGGAGAGTGCCCTGGGCTTCCACCCAAATCCCAACGATGCCACTTAACAAGCTTCACAGTCTCAGAGAGTCACTGAGCCTCTGTAAGCTTCCATTTCCTTACCTGTGAAGTAGAAAGTCAAGGAAAGTTGCATCAAGTGCCTGGTACACTGTGGGGGCTTGATAAACAGCGCCTGTCCCATCCCTCTGCCCTCCAAAGGAAGGAAGGGGCAGCATGAAGTTACCCTCGAAATATGGTCTCAGAGGCCCCCATGCCTCCTGGAAGGACAGCTGCTCCCAGACAGGGTGCCACCTGATGACCCCCATTAGCCTGGACACTCTGAAAGAGTGGTGTGCCCCGAAGGGCTCTCCGCAGGCACTGGAATGTGCTTTGTGATGCTCTGCCCTGACTTGCTAGGAGGCCACTCATTATGCTGAGAACACAAGGACCTGGGGAAGAAGCGAGGCTGCTAGGAGAGCAGGGGCTGGCCCACACAGGGGCCCTTTCCTCCTCCCAGACAACCCACCGCGGCCCGACCCTGGTGAACGAGCACTTAACCAAGCTGGACCTGCAGTAGCCAAAGCACTGCTGGGAGAGGGGCTGAGAGAGAGAAGGGGAGCAGCTGGGGACTGTGTCCGGCAGAGGCTGCTGACAGCTGGGAGCGGGGTCTGAGGACACATCCCAACAGCAACTCCCATATAACGGGGCCCACCATGACCAGGCCCTGTGCTGCATGCTCTCGTCCCTTATCTTTAAGTCCCACAAAGGTCCCGTGAAGTAAGCAGCACTTTTGTCACATTTGCAAAGAGGAAACACTTTCAGAGAGCTCTGGGTCACAGAGCTTGTCTGTGGTAGAGTCAGGACTCAAAATCGCACCACCTCACACTAAGGCAAAGCAGCATACCTGCTGGAAAACGGATGTGGGTAGGCAGAGTGGCATGTGGGAAAAGCACAGGCTTTGTAGGCCCTATAGACCTGGATTCAAATCTATGTGACTTGGGGTAAGTTACTTACCATATCTGAGAGGTGGGTTTCCTATCTGTGGAATGGGAACTCTCACTGAGTCCTCATGTATGCCGGGGGTAGTGCACTTGATCGGGCACTCAAAGATAGTAAGTGGGAGCATGCTCTTACCCTTCACCCCTGCAGAGCAGAGCTCCTGCTCTGACCTTTGCTGGGGAGGCCCCTGCCTGCCCTCACCCTCTAAGTCCCAGCTTACCAAGCACAAGGAAGGACAGGACCCATTGTAGCACCGAGATGACCTGCAGCTGCTTTTCCACCTTGGACCTATTGAGCCAAGTGACGGAGAAGATGTCCTGGAGGGCAGAGAGGATGCTGGAGCCAGTGCCTGCAGCAGAGGGGACAAGTCAGCCTGTTGCCACCCTTCCTTCCAGCCTCAGAGTCCCCAACACCAACCCACCTCCACAGACACTGAGAGGAGCATAGGGCCACAGAATCAGACAGTCCTGGGTTTCAATCCTAGCCTTGCCACCCAGTAGCTTTGTAATTACGGGCTGTTCACATGCTTCCCTGTGCCCCAGCTACTACACATGCCCATTGAGAATGATGTTCCCTTCATAATGTCATTTTGGAGACCAAATGAAGTACCAAAGAGGCTGGGAGGAAGTTCTCCATAATTGCCAGTTCTCTTCCCTCCCCCCTTCACCCCAATCAAACTCCTGTCCTTATCCTTTATCTGGATCTAGTACAAATATTTAATCTTTACTATCTGCCTGTGAGGCCAAGGACAGAAGTTCAATATCCAATTTGCAATGTGGTTTTTTTTCTCCAAGTGTACTTTGAGTACCCCAACCCCTTCCCCTCTTATCCCCAGGACCCCTTTTCCAGCAGGCTGAGCCCTCTTGTTCCCACCCCAACACCACCACTACCACCCCCATTACCATATTCAGAAGGATTTACACTTTTGGCTTCATCTCAGTGCCCAGAGCTTGGGGCTCAGAGAGGAATCAAGTGCAAGCTTTTGCTTCCTCAAAGGACCCAGTGGCCCGTGAGCTTCAGGAAGCCTGGGATAGGAAGGGTGGTAATTACATTTGCTACCAAGCAGGTGCCAAGCCTGGCAGTTAGGCCAAGATGTGCCCCCTTAATTGGCTCTTTGGCTGTGCCCCCAGGAATCAGCTCTGGACTCGAGTGGCTGATGGGCAGGAGGACCAGAAATCCTGGTGATGGCAGGTGAGGCAGCACTGGGGGAGAGCATGGGTGAGGTTACCCATCCATAGCCCACTGCCTGCAGGAGCTGGACCAAAGGAAGTGGGCCACTTCAAACCCCCACATCCGCTGAGCCCCAACTGCATGCCCTGCACTCTACACATCTTCACTGAGTGACTACTGTGCTCTGGGCAAACATTCCTTCACACCAGCCACCCTGAAAGGTCCAAGCACTGAGTCACCATCTTGTCCTTGAGGGTTTCATGACCTTTCACCCTTGGCCTACTGCTGGGAGAGGGGCTGAGGGATTTATACTCAAGCCTTTGCATTTCTTCAAAATCTGGACAGCAACAAGGTCACGGTGGATTAGAAAGGGACATAACCCTCAGCTGCTGAGAGTTAACAATTGCTTTGACTTTAAGGAGACACATAGATAACACCAGACCTCAAGGCAGACATAGCAGTCCTGTCTCCTCTACCCACTCTAATGGATCAGAGGAAGGTGTCATGGAACAGCAGAAGAGCCAGATACCACTCACTATGTGACCCCAGGCAAGACGGCCAGGGCTCCCTGCTATATCGCCAGGGCATGGCACATATGGGTGCTGAGTAGCATTGAATACTCCTCAGGCATAACTGCGGTGGAGGTGGTAAATGAGGCTCGACCACTGAGGCATTCCAGAGGCTTTGGCATATGCTCCTTGGCCCTCTAAATAAAAACCCTACCACCACAGGCCCTTTCTACCTCCACACTTTCCCCAAACCCATGCTGGAGCCTGACGGCCCCTGGGGTCATCTAGTGGGGCCCCGTTGGATTCTCAGGTGACTGAGAAGGAGTACTGACTTGCCCAGGGTTACCCAGGCAATAGGAGGTGGAGTCAGGGCTGGAGCCCAGGATCCCTGCTCCCTGCTCTCGGAACCTCCTTTTCCCCCCCAGCAGGTGCCAAGCACAAAGAGCTCTTGTACTTGCACGTGGGACACAGCATATCTGAGAAAGGCTGTGCTCAGGGCCTGGTAAACCTGTCCAGAAGTGGGGAAAGGCCTGCTGTAAGTACTTGGTGGGGAGAGGTGTGGCCCAAGCATAGGCCTGAACCCCTGATCCCAGGGCTGGGCTCCCAACTCAGGGCTTGGCTGCCGGCTCTACCTCCTGAGCTGTGCTGTATCAAGTGAAGCAGGAGCCGTGGCAGCTAAGGGCAGGCTAAGGAGAAGGTGAGTCCCTGCTCTGGGTCCCGGTGTCCAGGCTGCAGACAAGACAGAATACTCCAGCACCTTCCTGGTCCAAGTGAGGCCTGGACGCTGTTTAGAAACGCATAATCTAGGCTCCAACCTGGATCTACCAAATCGAAATCTGCATTTTAACAAGATCCTCAGTCCAAAGTCTTAGGTAGGGCAGTCTGGAGCAGGGGCGGAGGAAGGGGAAGGAGCTGGGACCTCCACCTTCTGCTGGGCAGGGAAGAAAAGGCAATGGTCATGTGACCAGTTCCTACTGCAAACAGGACCCTGAGGCCAGCAGCTTGAGGAACGCTTAAGGAAAGGGGCGCCTGGCTGGCTCTGTCAGTGGAGCATGTGACTATTGATCTCAGGGTTCTGGGTTTGAGCCCCATGTTGGGTATACAGGTTACTTAAAAATAAAATCTTAAGAAAAAAAAAAGAAAAGGGCTCTGGGTCAGGGCCAGCCGCCTGGTTCCACTGATCATAAGGAGCTCTCCTGCTTGGGAAGGGGCCACACAGTAATCCGACACTGGTGACATATCCCCCTTGAAACAACTGAAAAGAACAATTCTTCCTCATCTCTAATCCAAACCCATTTGCTAGGCTTATCTCACAATTAGATGCGGTCAGAGTACAGGAAAGTGTATGACCCTCCCCCTATTAACCAGACAGAAAGAAGGGGCCTAAGGGACTCCCACCAGCCCCAAGGCAAGCGGCCAGAGCCAGATTTTTCCACGCTGCCTGTTCTCACCCTGCCTTATCCCAACTACCACCCACAGCCGCTCTGCAGCAAAGAAGGAAACACCACTGAGGAGTGACAGGTGTTTCTGGGGAAGTCAGAGTGAGGCACTGCCCGGGGAGGGAGGCCAGGGGGATGCTCCCTGCCCTCCCCAGGCCTGGCCTGCCCGGCTGCCTCTGGGACCGACCATCCCAACCTGGCTGACCACATAGCCCTGCCCTGTTGCTGGCCTGTCCATGACACTCAACCCTAGCCCCAGTGGAAGCCAGCCCCCTATGAACCTAAGAGATGCCAAGCCATGTTACTCTGCCCAGAAAGCCCCTCTTTGCATTGCCCACCTGATGAGACGCTGACAATGAGGTAAGGCAGCTCATCCTTTGGAACCTAGAATGGCCAAAGCTTTGCAGAGAGATTGTCGTTCTTTCCCTGGGATTATAAAGTCTGAAGCCCATGTAAGCTTGGAACTGTCAGAAGCTATCATACCTGTCCCATGCCCCCCACTCCCCTGCCCATGGAGAAAGCCTGTCTGGAATGAAGTCAGGAGAGGCCCACAGAACAGAGAAATAAGAGCGAGAACAGGAGTCCCCCCTCTGGGTCCCACAGCCCCTCACCTTGTACTAATTGCAGATTACAAATCCATTCTCCCATGAGGGGGCCAGGACTGGGTCTGATCCATGTCTGGGTTCCCAGGGGCCTGCTAGCGCCTGGCCAACAGCAAACACTGAGACGGGCTTGCTGAGAGGAGATGCAGGTCTCCATTCTGGCTGTTCCTCAAGCCCCCCGACTGCCTCTCTTCATGCCTGGGCGACAGGCATGCTGCCCACATGGCCCACAAAGTACTTCCTCACCAGGCCTGTGAGCTGGGCATCATCACTCCCACTGGGAAGGTGATAAAAAGTGACAGGGCCAAGGGTTGCTTGGCTCAAGGGTGGTACAGTTGGACTCAATTTGGCTTGGATTCTGTTTCTATGCCTCAGGTCCCCCCAGATTCCTTCTCTCTTCTCCCCACAACCAAGTGGGGGGAAAGCTGGGAGGGGTGGGGAGAACGAATGCCCTGCCTTCCCTCACAGGGGCAAGCCAGGAGCAGGCATCTTATGGAGGGAGTGAAGTGGTAGCAGGCCTCGAGGTTTCCGTCTCAGGTCTGCCACCGACTCCTATGTTACCATGGCCAAGTCACTTCATGGCTCTGGGCATTGGTTTCCCCATCTATAAAATGAGCATAGGGAGGATGAACTCTGCAATCTCTCTGATTGCTCGATCTCCTAGGGATACCACGCAGAGGTCCGGTACAGTTGCCCAGCAGAGGGGAAGTGAGTTTCTGCTGGGTACCCTCGGTCAGCACCCAGCTGTCAGCACCTCCTCTGCCCAGGGCCTTGGCAGAAGCTGGTGTGGATGCCAGTGCTGCAATCAGATGCCACTGCCTTCACACTTAGTGTGGCTGTCCCACAGTCCTGGGTGGGGCCAGCAGGGAGTGACAGCATCTAGCTCCCACGCCTCCTCTCCTGGCCTCCCCCAGCACAGAGTCTCCGCCCTCTCTGCATCAGTCCTGCTGGCCAGCCTCCCTGCCTGTATCTGCTGGGTGCCGGGATCACACCTGATTCATCCATGTGCCCTGTGCAGGGCCTGGAGAAACGGTGCTCACAGAGGTTTACATGTGAATGAACAGACCATGAGCCGCAGATGCAGTTGAAGGCCTGGATGTCCAAGTTAGACTGAGTGGCTTGACAGGAAGGCCCCAGCACCCTCACTGAGCACCTTGGCCAAGGTAGAGGTGGGGTGAGCCTCCCATGCCCTCCCTGAGCATGAGCTCCCCACTGTGATGCGAATAGAACCCACTACCACGTCTTTTTTTTCATGGAGGGAGACAAGACAAGCCATAGACTAACGTCACTGGTCCTGTGAAGAAATGTTCCAATAGCTAATTCAAATAGCTGTTCCCAGGTGCCATCCATCTCACCGCTTATTTTACACAGCTCTTTTACTCCTAGATCAGGGGCAGGCAGAGGAGCAGAGCTGCCAGGAAGCCCAGCATGGTTCTCTGACACCCAGAAAGGAAGCCACCCCATCTATATGGGGCTATAATGTCCCACGGCACTCCCCAGGAAGGCAGACAAGGCAGGGATGGGCAGCCCCATTTCACAGAGATGGAAACTGAGGCAACGTGAAGCCAAAAGATGTTAAACCAGTCACCTGAGGTCAGGGTACAGGGGAGCTAGGACTCGAGGCTGGTATTTGGGCTCTGCGTCCCTCATCATTCCTGTGGTACCAAGCTACTGAGGGCTGGTCCCCATGCCACAAGCCAGTGCACACTCAGACTTCAGGAACACGCCTCCGTCTGAGGGAAGGCCACCTGCTTGGCCCCAAGCTGGGCCCCAAGTCTACTGGGGACACCCTTCCATGGACTGGCTGTACAAGGGATGTGATCCCCACCCCTACATGCCCCTGCAAGTCCAGCTGTCACCACCAGGGCTAAGCCACAGCTGCCTTTAGAGGTGGGGCCAGACACCCCCTCCGTCCCAGAGTCCAGGCTGGGGCAGCAGTGGGAATGGGTGTGTGAACACCTCCTTGCCCAACATCTGATAGCACAGTGACCGGGAGGCCACACCCAGGCTGATGAAACCAGGCTTTCCTGGGCTTCCCTTGTACATGCAGGGGCATGATCTGAGCTTAATCCCCTTAATCTGAGAAAGGACCCTTGGCCAGCTCTGCCCCACACGCCTCTGTGACCGCAGGCAAGTCACCTAGCCTCCCTCAGCGTCAGTGTTCTCACCTGTAAAATGAGGAGAATAATCCCCACCTCACAGGATTGTTGGGAAGAGCAAATGGGGAAAAAAAACGCATATAAGGTACACTTGGCATTTGTTGGATGACTCAGTGGTAGCTACTGTCATTGCTTCCACCATTGAGCGGAGTGAGAAGAGATATGGAAAATGATCAAACACAACATTTTCCAAGATGTGCATGGTCCTGAGGTTGTGTGTTATGAAAAGAGGGGGCAGAGTGAAGGTACTGCCCAAGGAGGCTCCAAGGAGACGGCACGGCCTCATCAGGGCTTTGAAGACAAGATCTGGGAGGTGAAAGGAAGGAAAAGCGGGCACAGCGATTGGGGGCAACTGTGGGAATAAAGGCTCAGCGGCAATTATAAAGGGCAAGCTAACAAACCAGGAACAGGGGCTCACGTTTACCGAAAACAGAAACTGTAAATAGGGAAGCTGGAAAGGGCTTGAGTGGCCAAACGTGGCCTCCTGGGAGAAGATGGGCGGGGATGGAGATAAGGCCTGAAGCACGGGGCACTTAAGAGGTGCCCGGCACTGTACTAGGCACTGGGGAAATAGCAGGGGACACAGTAGTGTCTCACCTGTTCAGGGGCTTGAATCCTGCTGAGGGAGAGATAAAGCACCTACAGGTAAATGTAATGCCAGGCATGGATGAGAGCTACAAAGAAAAATAATTGGGGGTGATGAGCTAGAAAGGGGACCAGAGGATCCTCTGACCTGTGGAGAGGAGGCCCTGAGCAAGGCTGGCCTCCGCGAGGCAGGAGAACACATGGACAGCCTGGGTCATGCCTTGGGACGGCCCACACCACTTCCTCCACCCACCTTCACACTGGTATTTGGGGAGGGGGCATGCTAGCCTGGAAAAGGTGCAGAGGACAGAAGGCTGGGCATCAGGAGAAGCTGGCCTCTAACCTACAGGAAGTATGGCCTTGGTGAGTCACTTCCTGTGCAAGCCTCAGTTTCCTCATCTGTACAGTGAGGCTAATACCCACCTTGCCAAATTCCTGTGAGGATTAAATGAGGTAATGTATAGGCAAGAGCTTCATAAAAAGTAAAGACCTGCGTGAACGCTAGGTAATTATCAAGTGAGCCTCAGTTTCCTCTCTTGTCTAATGGGTATAACAAGCCCTACCATGCCTGGAAACGGAGGCGTTAGCATCCACACACTTTGGGATTCCAACTCCAGCTCTGACTCTTGCCTGCTGTGAGACCCTGAAAGGCACCTCCCTGTCTGAGATTCAGTGTCCTCCTTACTTGTGATACAGGATTGCTGTGAGGAATCTAAACAGTTTACGAAAAAGGGGCAGAGTGTCTGGTGTATCTGACAGACACTAGGAAGGTGCCAAGGAGGTCAAGAGATGTGAACAGCCTTTCAGGGTTTCTTGATGGGGGGATATCATCCTGCTCATATCCTCAGCCCCAAGGAAGTCACACCAGACCCACCTGGACCTAAGCTCTGCCCTCAGACACCAGCTGCCAAGTGGACAGTGAGGAAGTTGCCCCAAACTACTCCACAGAGCTGGTACAAGAATGCATAGAGGCAGAAAGATGGACATACTAACCCCCGGCAGACCCTTCTAGTCCCAGGGAGGGCCAAGAAGCTAGGCCAAGTGCCTAACAGGTGCCACTTCTTCAAGGCCAGAGGCAAGCGCCCTTCCAGGCCCCCCATCAGCACTTTTCAGCAGGAATCACACATGTGGCGATGGGAAGGCCAGTCGGGGCTCGGGGGTGGGGGGACAAGCCTGTGGATTTGAGAGCCCCAGTCCATGTGGCACTCCTGCAAGTCTTGCACACAGCACACCTCACAGCATGCTCAGCCAGATACCCCTTCCTTTCAGGAAGCCTCCCCACACTCTTGGCCCCTGTAGTCCTGTAGTTCCCCAGCTAGAGTCCTGTCACCCTCGGGTCCAGTCTGGTCGTTCACCTCAGATTGGTCGACACCTGCCAGGCACTGACTGCAGACACCTCAGACATTCCTCAGCCTTCCTGGCCGACTCTTCCTTGGAAAAGCCTACCACACCCCTATTCTTAGCCTTTCTTGTTATAGGAAAGAGTGTACATTTATCTGCAAGGACTTCATCTTGTTCATCTGGGTCCCTGTGCCCAGCATAGAGTCAGGCCCAGAGCCGGTGCTCAGCCAGGTATTTACCGCATGACTGGATACTGGAGGGGACTGAGAAGAATAAACAGGGCCCGGACAAGCACAGAGATAGGCCCTATCCACAGCTGACTGACCTGGACCACGCCAGACAATCAACCAGAGCTTTCTGGGACATCAGGAGGGATGGGTCTCCTCCAGCTGGACAGGCTGGAGTTAAATGCAGGGGTGACAGTGGCGGGCTCTAGAGTGAAGGAGAGAAGGATAGAGCCCAAACACTACCATTCACTCAACAGGTGCTTTCTAAATACGCTTTACACACCAGGCCAGGCGCTGCACTGGCTGGAGGCTGCCTGATCCTGCTTCTCCTCTGCTTCTTGGGCACCTGCTGGAGGCCGAGCTCTGCCCCTGGGCAGCACACCCCTGCTGTGGCTGGGGAGACAGGTCTGTGAACAATTAGGCACAGAGGGTAAGTCAGGGCCGGGGACTCTGGGTGGGGGGTGGAGGGGCAACCTGTGCTGGAGGATGTTCTCAGAGATGCCTTCCTGGAAGAAGTAATGGGTCAGGTGACATGTAAGTGAGTAAGCATTAGCCAGGCTGACAGGAGGAAGTAAAGGGTCAGGACCCCAGGTGCTGGAGTCCTGCAAATGGCATTTGCAAAGGCCTAGAAGGAAGAGAACACAAATTTGAGGGTAAGTAGTTCAGCCGGGTTAGAGTAAAGCAACTGTGTGAGTGGGCGAGTCTAGTTGAGAAAGTAGAGAGGGAGCCATGAAGGACCAGGAATGCCGGGCCAAGGAGTCCTGGGCTCCATCCCCAAGGCCAAGAACACTGCTGTCCACGCCTCGCATCCCCTTCGCCAACTGCAGATGGTGCCTCCGGGCCCCTTGGCAATGAGCTGGCCATTCACCCGGTCCCAGTGCACTGGTGAGTTCTTTCCTGGAAAGACTAACAGTGTCCCCTTTAAGGGTTAGGTATCCTTAAAGCAGAGCCCATTAGGACAATAGGCACAAAGGGGAGGCCAGCATACAGGTATGGTGCGCATGTGGGCTGGGAAGCTCCTGGCTTGACCTCTGGAGTCCACATGAGCTCAGTGGATCTCTGCTTGTCAGTCCTCAGGACCCCCTGTGTAGGATCCTGGCAGGGGACTAGGTGTCCTTCATATCCAGATGGGCTGGATTCCTGGGCCTCCTTGTTCCCTCTCCCCATCCCCCAGCCCTAAACTAGGGGTTTGGATTAGATTAGCTGAAATCTAAGGTCCTGACAAGTTGAGCCTTCTGTGCTCTGCTAGAATCTGCTAATGAGTTTCTAGCCACAAAAGATCCCCTAAAGGGACTACAAGCCCCTCCTTGGGCCACTCTAGAAGCTTGGACTTCCAAGAATTTGGTTTTCATGAAGTAGGGTAGGGTCCTGGGAGGTGAGGTCAGGGAAGTGGGGCTCTTGGGATGTCATGTACCCAAGACTCTGGAGCCCTGGAGGTGATTGCTGAGGACTCTGATGGCTCACTTTCCCCATCCCCACATTCTGGCACAGTAAAAAAAATAGCTACTGAGGTGGGAGGGGTTGCCATGGCAACACCACCGCCTTGTGGGTATGTCACCCAGGAGCCTCAAAATAGGCCTATCATAATCCATGAGAAAGTGTAGGGAGCTAGGGTCTTCTGGGGCACTCACTCGGGCCCGGGCAGGACATGGGCCCACTTTCACAAAGACAAATAGAGAATAGGAATGAGGAGGAGGTTGAGCCCCAGGGTCCCCCAGCAGTCAGGGGGCAGGATTACAACCATATTTTTGCAGCAGAGCTGGAATAAATCCAAGGCAAATGGCTCATCTAGCTTTCCTCACTGTACAGATAAGGAGGCTGATGTCCCAAGGTCACATGGGAAGCAGACACAGAGTTAGGCCCCTGGCCCTGCACTCAGGACTCTTAAATCAGCTCTAATAATAAAAGGAATTCATGTTTCCTGCATCTGTTGATTTGCCCAAAGGGTCTGTGGGCAGCTTCCTTGGATCTGCACCACAACCTGGGTAGCTACTCTTATTATGCTTCTGCCCATTTTACAGATGAGGAGACTGAGTCAGGCAGGGGCAGTGGCTTCTTGAGGCTGCAGAGCAGTTCAGTGTCAGCACAGGGACAGACAGACCCCAGGCCCTTAACTCTGCCAGCAGCGTTCCATACCCAGTAGATCCCAGAAGTGCTGGAGGCCAAGAAGCTCTGAGCACAACCTTCCCCAGGAGCTCTGAAATCTTCCCCCCACCAGTGGTTACAGACGAGCCACCCGGGGCCTGGACACATCATCCTCTGTCTCCCTTGTCTCTGCCTCTCGGCACAGTAGGGCCTCAGCCCACGTTCACCACTCAGAGGCCCTGCAGTCAAACTGCCCATCCAACCCATATCTCATGCCTCCGTGTATGCTGTTCCCCGCGCCTGGATGTTCTGGCCTGCCTTGCTAATGCCTTTTCATCTTTCAATATCCAGACTGAATGTTACCTCTTCTAGAAAGCCTTCCCTGACCCGAAGATGGTTTAGCTGCCCCACTCTCACCGTCAGGCCTCCACACTTCCCCGTGCCTCCTTCCCTGTCACTGTGTGCGTCACTGTGCATGCACTGTCATCCTGTGTACATCCCCATCAAAAGCAGGGCCCAGGGCAGACTGACCCGTGTGTAGTACAGAGCCTGACACACAGGAAGTGTTCCCTCAGTAAACAAAAGGTCCACACCCAAGTCCCCACCATGTCACAGCCCTTCTGGATGCATCAGAGCAGAGAGGCTGCTACTGTCCAGTGTTGGGAGCCTGCTGCATATGTCACACAGGATGAATGACAAGGATGAACTTGAGTTCGTTACGAGTTACTTTTACAAAGGAGTTTCCACTTATGTTCACTCAAAGCCTCACATTGTTGAGCATTTGAGATTTCTGATGCTATTTTCTGTATGGGGGAATGAGATCCCCAGAGGCTGAGTGAGCCTTCCAGCCATATCCCATAGGGGAGCTAGGGATGGCAACCTGGACCTCTGGCTTCTAAGGCTCTGAAAGTGACCGGAGGGACCACAGCGAGCCCAGCTCCCCCAACATGGCACTCCTCCCTGGAGCCAGCTCCTCAGGAGACTGAGGGTATCTGCACAGTGGGGAACAACCGTAGCCCCAGCACCCAACAGGCACAGAGGCGGCTGTAGGAAGGACCGAAGAATCACACTGAAGCTAAAAGCAGGACTTCCTCTCAAGAGAAACAGGGCAGCTCTCAGGAGGGCTGAGGTTCCATTAATGATTCACTCATTCAACAAATATTTACTGAGCACCTACTACCTACACTATGCTAAATGCTAGGGACACAACACTGACAAAGACAAGGTCCCTGTTCCCAAGGGGCTGATCTTATGGGGGAGGCAATTACTTAAATAGATAAGGACGCATGATAATTTAGGTAATGATAAGGGCTATAAAGAATAAAACAATCTGTGGCAACTTGGGGGCAGTTCTACACATGGCGTGGTCAGCAAAGGTCTCTGAGCGGAGACTAAAGGATCTGAAGCAGCCATGCAAAGACCTGGACAGAAGGGCAGCACATGCAAAGGGCCTGAGGTAGGACAGAACTGGTGGGAATGCTGGAGGAACAGGAAGACCACTGGCAGTTCTGGGGCACAGCATGGTAGGAGATGATGTTGTAAGATGGCAGAAGCTGCTCACATGGGGCTTCATGACCTCATGAAAGAATTTGGAAGGTTTGATGTATGATGAGGGGCAACTGGCAATTCACCTGGTATCAGAGCTCTGGGGGCCTGTGATGTCTCTATCCACCAGGGCAGCTGGGGGTGCTTCCTCCAAAAGCTTGGGAAGGGTTGATCTACCACCCCATCATGGAGACTGGGAGCAACCCTTACTCCTTCAGGAATCTGCAATAGCCAGAGCCCTGCGCTCAGCCCTTTACCACCTCTCTCGTGGTTAAGGAAGCAAGTCACAGACTAGGAGATGGATCTAGGTTCCAGCCCTCCCTTTGATAACTCTGAGCCAGTCCCTTCTCTCCGGGGTCCTGAGTATCCCACAGGTAACTTGAAGGCCGGGCCAGATCCAGCACGAACAGATAGCTATGATTTTATGACTCAAGTATTTGCTGCTGAATTTGAGGTAAGAGTCTGGAGGTGGAGCAGGATTTCCACATTGGCTACTGAGTCATGCAACCTGCCAATAAAATATTACTCTTGGCCCTCCTCTGCCAGCAGAGAAGAGCCCTTGGTAGCACAGATAGCTCCAAAGGGGCCTCTGTGCACTTAGGGAAGTGGTATAGGGGAGAAAGACACCTACAAAGAACTGGGGAGGAGGGGAAGAGGAGAGTGCCATTCTCATCCTATGATTTAGGACTGGATTAGGTGACTGTCAACCCTCAGTTCCAGAGTTACCTAGCAATCTAGCCTCTTAGTTTCACTCCCAACCAAGCTCCTGCTTCTACACCCCCAGTAATTGAGAGCTCAATCCTTACCCACACCAAGCCTTTTACAGTCCTCAACAGCTATTAGGAAGGATTCCTCCATCATATCAGAACCTGCCCCCTGTAATCCAACCCCTGTTCCTGGCCTTGCTTTTTGGAGACACACAGAACAAACGAATCAGCTCAGAATTTTATGGGAGTTGCCACCATGTTGTGCTGGGTCCTGTGCTAAACCCTGAGGATATAGGCAGGCACCAGCGGGCTCTGACCTGAAGAGCCTCTGGTCCAGGGGCAAAGGCAGGGGTGCAAATGTGACTAACTCTGCAGCCTTCACCCCAGGCACAGGATAGTCCTTCAGAGATTAGAAATGACCAGCAGAGACTCTCACCTCCCCCAACAGACACCCACCTCCCCATGCTCCCACAGCTGGCTTGGCTCCCAGTCCCCAAGGTATCTATTTCAATCTCTCACCCAACACAGGACTTCCTTTCACAGAATCCATGGTCTCTCCTTGAATATCGCCACTGACAAGGTGTTTACCACCTCACAACAGTGGAAACTTATCCACAGAGGCAAAACAGGCCACTGGGGAGTGTCTTTAAAGACGAAGGATGTAAAAAGCCAGTCTAATGGAGATGCCCAGATAACATAGCATTTGCTTCGGCACCCTCCCCTACCCCACCCGCTCTTGCACCAAAGTAGGTCCAAAGAGCTACCATGTGACTGGTTTGCATTTCATACCAGCCCTTGCTACATCCCATGATGGAATTCCTTGCAGTCGGTTAAAAAAAAGGGGGGGGGGGGACAAGTTTTAAAGATCTGAAAACAACATGGGGAAATGCTCCTGATATGATATTGAATGACTTGGTCAAAATCATTCACGAAAAGTCCTCCTGAGGTACAAATGCTTGGTCAAAAACATGACAGTCAACAGCTTCTAGAAGATACAGCTCACAGCCAGTGGACCGCAGAAGAGAGGGCAGGGGCTCTCTGGGAAGGAATACCACAGAAAACATCCTTATCCCGTTCCCTGGACACAAAAGCATTTTTAAAAGCAGGGACATGGGTAAGTCCCTTCCTTCCTCTGACATGGGCACAGTGAACAGAAAACCACTCTTCAGTGAGAGAAGAGGCTGGCATAGGCTATTGGGCTGGAAGCATGGAGCCCCCAAAATGGCAACATCAGCTCAGTACCTCGCCAAGGGCAATGAGCAGCACTCCAAGGGCAATGGCAATGCCCAGCACAGAGTTAAACTGTAATACAGCTCCAGGGTGGGTTACTTTGCAGACACTAGAAGATTCTAAGTGATTCTGATGAATAGATGAATTACTCAGAGAAAATCAGATTTAGAACTATATCTGCAGGATGCCCTCAACTTTATATACTGTGTATAAATAAAATCATAAAGAAATGTACTAAGATAGGAATAGGGAACTATTCTTGGATTGTTGATTGGCCAGCAATTGTTATTTTGTTCCTTTTTTTCTCTATTTTTCAAAACCCCAATAACTAGTAAGTTTTATTTTTGTAATGAAGGTGAGAAGAGTATGCAACCCTCAGTTACTGAAGGAAAAAAAATGCTAAGTAGGAGAGGGTCAGCAAGCAGATTAAAGCCTTAGGAGGAGGGAGGGAAACTTCAAGACACACACAGACGTAGGACAGCTGGGATGGCTTCCCAGGGTCGCTCTTGGCCAAGGCATTTGTTAAGGAAACCTCAGGAAGGTCATACCTTTCCCCGTCAATTCCTCCAGCTACAAGTGTATTTACCAAGGGCCTCAGTTGCACACTGGTGAAAGAGGAACATGGGCCACCATGGAGGGTACCCAGGGTCCTCCACCGCACCTTCTCAGGGTGCCAGGCTTAGCTGCTGCTGAGTGGGCTCCCGAGGCTGGCTTGAGGATGGGAGTAGGGCAGAGCACGGTGTGGGCACACCTGTCCCAGCCAGGCATGTTCCCAGTCTGGTGGCTGTTTAAGAGGATTGCAAAATCCTGCCACTCTGCCCCATCCAGTCTCTCCTAGCATGCTCCACCTGGCCAGGAGGGAGGGGAGTGAACTCCCACGGGCCACAGCCAGGGCTGGGGTTGGGAAGGAGTTGTTAAATATCAACCTGCTCTCACAGATGGGGAAAACAAGCCGGGGGAAGGAAAGTGATGTAACAGAGGTGGCAAAAATTGGTAAGTGCCGAATGAAGAATGAACTCAGACTTCACTACCGGACCGCCTGCATCGGACTAGGTCAGTGGGATCCTTCCTTCTTCCCTGACCTATAGGTTTGCTGCGGGGAGAGGGTGTACAAGCTTTCGGGAAAGAAAAAAAAGAAAAGAAAAGAAAAGAAAAAAAAGGAAAGGAAAAGAAAAGAAAAAAGAAAAGAAAAGAAAAAAGAAAAGAAAAGAAAAGAAAAGAAAAGAAAAGAAAAGAAAAGAAAAGAAAAAGAAAAGAAAACGGGTCGGGACCCCAACCTGCACCCTGGCCAGTCCTCCAGCAACGTACCCTCGTTATGAGAACACACTCTTGCCTGCCTTCCAGCCCTCGTCACAGCCTTTCCGAAAACCCTCGTGCAGCTTCCCCGCCTGGAATGGAAGCCGCCGGGGCCCTGCAGACCCCCCACTTCACCCCGGGCGGCGACCGCTCGTCTCCCAGACCCCTGGCCCACCGGCGGACCCCCGAGGCGAGGCAGCCCCGCTCACCTCGCAGGACCCCGGAGTAGGCGGCTATGAGGGTCTTCATGCTGAAGCCGCTGCAGCAGCTCACGGCCCCGCGGGAAGGCGGCTCGCCCCACGCCCCTGGCCCATGCCCCGGCCTCCGGGGCCAGGGCTTCGCGCCGAGCTCGCGGGCCGGGGAACGGCGCCGACGCGGGGAGCTAGGGGCGCACCGCCCGTCGCG
>NW_027527824.1:1033674-1063184 GCF_008692635.1 Crocuta crocuta
CGCCCGCCCCGCTGCCTCTCCCCCTCACCGTTGGCCGCCGTCTCGTGGGGACGCGCGGCTTCTGGGCCCGGACGCCGAGCACGTGCAGGCGGCAGAGAGCCTTAGCGCTTGGCCAAGATGCCAAGGTCCCGCCCCGGGTCGCCAGTGCCGGGATTAGTTAGCTTAGACCCGGGCTCCGAAGCCACCCAAGCTGCCTCCTCTGCCGTTCCATCTGGTTATCAAGAAACCCCGCAGAGCGTCTGTACACTGCGGAGTGCTGGGGACCCAGTCCAGCTCGCCCAGTCCCTGCCTTTGGGATGCTCACGTTGGTGACAGGGCGGGGACGCCAGAGACAGCCCCACACAGGGGTTGGTGGCAGTGCAGGGACAGGAACCGAGGGGAGAGCCCCGCGACGCCTCAGCTGGGATTGGATGCACTTCCTGGAGAGGTTAATTCACACTAACTGAAGTCTGATTCTGGCCCTGCCTTCGGTGAACCTCAGTTTCCATATCTGTCAAGTGAGAATAATAATTATTTTTGTGAAATGCTTTGAGAAGTAAATGAGGCAAGGTACAAAGAAGCCTAGCGTAGTGCCAGACACATGTTCCAAAATCATTGTCATTGCCCATTAATGGGCAGTTTTTTAGAGGGAGTCTGTGGGGGCAAGGCAGAAAGACAGACCTAACGTCTTAAACTGGGGAGGTTGAGAGGAGATGACATTGCCACTGGGCCACTGGACCCGAGGTTTCTGCCAGGCTGAGAGGAAAGAGAAGGGCATTCAGATAGAGGCCACAGTGCAGGTAAAGATCTGGAGCACCCTGGAGACCCTGAGCACCTTGGTGTGGCTGGAAGAGGGATGCAGGCCAGGGAGGAGTAGGAGATGAGGCTGGAGAGGTAGACAGGGACCAGAAGGGCCTTATAATTCTGCCAAGAAACTTGGACTTCATCCTGTGGGGGATGGACCAAAGGAGGAGTGTGAAGAGCAGGGCACCTTGATTAGACTGGAGGTAAGTTGGTGGTGTGCAGGTGGGGGATGGGAAATAGCGCAATAAAATGTGGCTCCAATTTCACACACAGGTGGAAACATCCAGCAAAAGGTACAGAGCAAGTTCAGGGGCTGAGAAGGCCAATCTCTTGCTTCTGAGCCAACTCACAGAGTGACAACTGCCTCTCGTTGGCCTCCAGCTACTCACCACCATCCCTGCTACTTAAGCAGTTTGGTCCAGACTGGTTTTGGATAGAAAACCAGACCCAGAATTGGAGTAGTCCAGAGAAGTTTCTTGGCAGTGTTCTTTGTCCTGGGACCGTTGTCTTCTGATGAGGTGAGCATGGGGGACTCACACCAGGCACTGATTTCTCCTGGCCCTCTCCCCACATTTCTCAGCAACCCTACATTCCTGTCTGTAACGGTCTGCCCTGGTCCTCCTGCAGGTATGTGAGCAGGATGGCTCTGGGACCTGAGTCACTTTTCCTTTATCTTCTCCCTGTCCAAGCCCCTGGGGGCCTTGGCCAAACCAGGGATAAAGCTGCCAAGCACGACTTGACCAGGGTGGGCTTCACCAAGGGTGGCACATTCCACCCTGCCTTCACTCACCGGGGTTGTGTTGCCATTGGGAATTATGGGTGCAGCTTTGTAGTCCGTGGGGGTTAGAAACTTGCCCGTCAGAGACTCCTTCCAGTGATAGCAACCTTCACCCCTCCACTGCACATGGCCAGCCTGCAAGGCAGAGGGGACACTCCCCGTGAGAGAGGCACAGGGTAAAAGGCAAAAACATATACCAAGCACCCAGCTCCATGCCAGGCCCTGTTCTGTGTGCACTTACCCGGTTCTCACAGCTGCCCTGCAAGGGGTGCTTATCACTCCCCTTTGCAAACGAGGCACAGAGAGGCAAAGTGATTTGTCTAGGATTACAAAGCGAGGAAGTAGTAAAGCTGGGGTATATTCAAGCCTTCCTGAACCTCAGAGCCCATGTGCTTTCCCTAACTCCTCAGAGGCTGGGGAGAGGGACCAGCGCCAACCCTGGAACTACCTGCCAAAAGCAGATTCCCATTTGATACCTNATGTCAGTGTTGGGGCCAGGGTTTGAACCAGTTCTCATACCCGAGGCCAGGGCCTGTCTGCGTTAAGCTCATTCCCAGTGCTCAGCTCACTTGGAGAGTCGGCCAGGGGAGCCTGGCATGTCCCTGTGGTTCAGAAACTCACCCACCTCTTTCTCCCTCAACTAGGAATTTGCCTGGCAGGGTGGCTTTGTGGCTGCACTCCTCCCGGGACTGCTTCCCTCCCCTTTCAAGCCCCCAAATGTCCTCCTCCTGAGTGACTTCACCACATGCTGCTTGGCCATCAAGAGCCAGATGGTGTGCAGTTTTGGGTGCCAGGCTCAGGAGTCTGGACTTTATTCTCAGAGCAGTTGGGGAGCCATAAAGGTTTTAGCAGGGATGGCATATGGCCAGTTTTGTGCTCTAGAAAGATAATTGTCCGAACAAGAACGCTTTCAGTTGTCACCTCCATGGCATCCTTCCTGGTTACCTATGGCCTATGTTAACCAGGGTCCCTGCAGGAGACGGCCTATCTGTAACTGGATAACTTGAGGAAATTTTAATACAAAAACGTAAGGGTATACAGCTAAGCTCAAGTGATGGCGCAGTACCCCAAGGCTAGTAACACTATGGGACCTATGGCCTGAACATCCAAAGAGAGGAAGCCAGGCAGAGTGAGAGCTGGGTAGAGAGGGCCTCCTGATAGAAGCCCTGGCCTTCATTGAAGGGCCACAGACAAACCCTGGTGACCTGACAGAGTCACTCTCTGTCCCTCCCTCTAGCTTCTGCTGGGCCTCCCCTTAGCCAGAGGGCAAGGGAGCCCAATGATGCAGTCCACACCGAGAATTCAGGAAATGTGCAGGCTAAAGGTGAAGAGTGGGTCTGGGAGGGTAAATGGAAGGTATGTGGCACATGGCCCTTTCTCAGCTCTGTGTCCCCATCAGACCTCTGGCTTCTCTCTTTCAGAGCAACTCTACCCTTGAGATTTACACACCTGTCTTACGCAGGAGAAGCAACTTGAGGGCAAAGGTGGAATTAGAGGGTTCTTTGTCCCAGTGCCCAATGCTGGGCTGGTCCACAGGAGGGATTTGGGTAACATTGGATAGCAAGAAAGGAAGGAAGAAGGGAAGGAAGGGAAAGATGGGGGCAATGAGGATGACACAGCCTGCACTAGAGTGATAGCAGGGCCAAAGGTAGGAAGGGAAAGTTAGAGAAATGCTGTTACCTTAGAATCTCTAGGCTCTGGTGACATGGACATAGGGCAGAAGGCACAAAGGGATGATTGAAGATGACTTCAGTTTCAAACCTTCCACCTCTAAGGCCAGGCATGGGCTGAGGTGGGGGGCTGCCAGTAGCCTTTGGCCCTGTCTTGTGTGACAGATCTGGCCAGCTGGAGAGAAGCAGGGCCGAGACCCTTGGGAACAGGCCATCAGAACAGCCCCAGCCCCATTTTAGAATGCTCTGTTGCAATATGTACTGAAAGTTCTCCTTGCACCATTCTGTCCGCAAGGTTCTTACTCAATTTCTCCTAAGACTATTTCCCTGCAGGGAAAGGGGGCAAACCTTATGTTGCACAGAGAACTCCCCAATGCATTCCATCTGCCTCCTCTTCCTGAAACCCTCCTAGCCTGGTGGGTCAGGGATGCAGCCCCTGACCTCCAGGAGCCGGCATTCTGACCAAAGAAGCAGACATGTTAAAAAAACAATTACTATGTGTGATGACGGATCTTAACTAGACTTAATGTGGTGGTCATTTTGCAATATACACATCTATTGAATCATCTTGTACACCTGAAGCTAATGTTATACCTCCGTTATGTTTTTTAAAAAGACCGTTACTATTCGGCAGTTGTTTTCCCAGCTGTCTTTAGCAATGAAACTCTTTCTTCAAATCCAGCCTTGTTCGGAAGCCTGGGAGGTGACCTAGATGAAGAGGGCCACTCTGGTTTGGCAGGCGTGGCCCCAGGACCCCACATGGTCAGTCTCTCACTCGGGCAGCCCCTACACTGCCCAGTCTCCAGGGCTCTGGGGACATAGTTGGACTCTCTTTCTCTGTCCAGTGTAGTAAGTGCTGGGACCCGGGATGGTGAGGCCCATGCTCCCTGTGCCAAGAGCGAAGTGCGGCCCCTACAGAGATGATCACATCCGTCTCACTGAGCAGGGCCTCAGGACAGGTCTGTCAATAGATCATTTTTATAGAAATTATAATAAGTATGCTTGGTCAAGTCACTTCTCCTGACCCATACACACCTAGACTCTGCCCTGAGCCCCAGCCTGAATAAGCCGTGACCTTGCCACCCATTAATGGTTTGAGCCCCAGTTTCCCTATACTCCATCCAAATGGGAATAGAAGTACTTCCTTCCTAGAATTGTAAGGACTAAAATAATGAATGGAAAATGCCCAGCACAGGGCCTGGCATACAGTATTTGACAGACATTGTTATCCATAGAAGTATTATGATTGACAGTAAGAATCTAGAGAACAGGTTCACCTGGAGATGTGGCAACCTGTCCAAAAGCCTATGAACAGACATAAATGGAGAAGGGGAGAGTAAGATGCCCAGAGAAACCAGTGAGATTAGAGGACATTAGAAGAGACAAACAGGCATCTCAACATGACCAAAGCTTTCAAAGGAAAACCACAATGAGGGTGAGGATTCTAAAAGGAGCAGAGGCCCAGTCAAAGGAGACTAGAAATATTGTGTGAGGGTAGTGTTCGGCTGGAGAAGCACTGGGAGACTCGAGCAATTTTGATTTTTCCAAAAGGACAAATGGCAGGTGTCATGAACTATCGCAGGCAATAACCGGTGCTAAACTTTAACGAGAAGTTACTATCTGCCAGCTACTATTCTAGCTATTTTAACCTGTGTGGATTTGTTTGAGTCTCACAACTGCCCTATGGAGGAAATACTACTATAATTAGCCCCATTTTACAGGGAAGGAAATTTAGGCACAAAGGGGTTAAAAAAATTTGTCCAGGGTCACATAGCTAATGAGTGACAGAACCAGGATTTAAACTCAGGTAATTTGGTTCCAGAGCCTAGGCTCTATAATAGCTGAAAAGTCTGGCCAATTATCAGGTCAAGAGAATAAACTTCATATTTTAAGGGCTGTTTGGGGAATACCTGGGTGGCTCAGTAAGTTAAATGTCTGATTCTTGATTTCGGCTCAGGTCATGATCTCACGGTTTGTGGGTTTGAGCCCCACGTCAGGCTCTGCTGACAGCATGGAGCCTGCTTGGGATTCTCTTTCTCTCTCTCTCTGCCCCTACCCTGTGCTCTCTCTCTCTCTCTCTCTCTCTCACACACACACACACACACACACACACACACACACTGTGTCTCTCTGTCTCTGTCTCTCAAAATAAATTTTTTAAAAGATTTAAAAAATAAAGGCTGTTTGGTGGCCCTTAAGAGAAGGAAGCATTGGTTATCAGGAGAGGTGGGTGAGCCACCAAGTGGGAGTGGTATTAGTGTGCCAGTTACCTCTCCAATGGCCTTACTAGATTTCCAAGCTGGCTAAGGCCCAGGCCCATGGAGTCAGCATAGTTGAGTATGTAGGATGGCCAGCAGGCAAGCATGGGCCCTGCTAGGGAGGAATAGCTGTCTCACATAGAAGATCAACCTAGAACAAGGTTCCCTGGTGAATGTAGGCTCCCCTCCCAGCCTGGCCTTGTGGGGATTTTTTAGTCAGCAAGGATTTTGACACAAAGCAAGCAGGAGACACAAAGAAGGGCAGGAAAACAAATATTTTAGATGAGCTAACCAAGATTAGAAGACCCTGAAAGCCTGCAGAAGAGTGCTGAATCCCTCTTTCTAAGAAATATAAAGGCAGGCATTGGCTAGATGTATTTCGGCCTCTTTCTTTAGTATCCTTGGCTTGCCCCAGGTTTTGGGTATGATGGGTCATGAAAGTGAGTAGAGTTAAAATTGTTTATTAGGCTGACCCTCTGTGGATGAATGCATATCTAGAAACATACTTGCAGATACGTCTACCCTCAGTAAGCAGGACAAAGTTCTCTCTCTCTCTCCACTGGGCCATACCACCTTCTTTGCCAAGATACCTATACTAGCCTCTTCACTGGTCCCCACTCTCCATCTTTGTGCTCCACACTGACCCTCAGAATGACCTTTGGAACATGCAATCCATCCATTCTCACCTGTGGCTCCCATAGCTTTAGGATGAGATCCAAACTTCTTAACATGGCATTCAAGGCCTCATGTGATCTTGCCCCCACTACTCTCTCCAGCCTCCCTCCTTTCCTCTGTCTGATATAGATCCAGCTGTCTGGTCACATCAGGTCACTTACTATGTCCTTGAATGTACTTTCTCCCTCTGGGTCCTTGCTCACATTATGTTCTTGAATTGAAGTGCCCTTGAACTGAAGTGCCCTTCCCCCTTCTTGAACTGAAAAGCCTCTCCTTTTCCACACCTTGTCCATCCTTCCTATCTTTATATATCTTCCTCCAAGAAGCCTTCTTTACAACCAAATCTACTTTTTGTTTTTTTTGTTTGTTTAATTTTCACTTACACTTTAACAATGGGACCTGGGCTGGGAATTTGAAGGTTTATAGAGTAGGGTCTCTGCCTTCTGAAGGTACAGCTTGGCAAAGTACATAGTTTGGAGAAGCCCACATTTTGGAGAAATAATTTGTATAATTTATCTGTCTAGGTTCCTCCCTCTCCCCTCTGAATGTAGTCAGAGACAAGCTGATTCAAAGATCCCAGCACCTAACATGAGACCTGGTATAGAGAAGACATCTGAAAGAAATGTATTGATTTCCTGAAGGGTAAGGACTGAATCTTATAAATTCCTTTGTCCACCCCTTGCTTCTGCAATCACGTGCATTCTTGGGACTTGGAAAATACAAGGCGGTTCTGTATTACATCTCATGTCACCCAGAATAACTGTTTTCATCATTCATTCATTCATTTATTCACTCATTCAATACATTTATTACATACATTCTATTTGCCAAGACCTGTGTATGATGGTGAGGAGATATCAGACCATGTCCTTATCCTACTGGAACTTTTGAAGTTCAAGGTCAAATTGAGAAGAGGCAATACAGTCCTCACTGGAATTTTCAAAAAGGGGTCTTATACGGAAGAGACCAGAGATTGATATGAATTTAGCCCTGACCTTGTACATAACACTGTATATGGATCCTTCACAACCTTAAAAACCCTGGAGATAGGAGTTCACAACAATCTTTAAATAAAAATGAAGAAACTGAAGCTTCTGCACAGCCAAGGAAACAACCCAGAAAATTAATAGGCAACCAACGGAATGGGAAAAGATAGTTGCAAATGACATATCAGATAAAGGGTTAATATCCAGAATATATAAGGAACTCATCAAACTACACGCCCGAAACACAAACAACCCAGTGAAGAAATGGGCAGAAGATATGAACAGACACTTCTCCAAAGAGGACATCCAGATGGCCAACAGACACATGAAACGATGTTCAGCATCCCTCCTCATCAGGGAAATACAAATCAAAACCACACTGAGATACCACCTCACGCCAGTCAGAGTGGCTAAAATGAGCAAATCAGAGAACTCTAGATGCTGGCGAGGATGTGGAGAAACGGGCACCCTCCTACACTGTTGGTGGGCATGTAAACTGGTACAGCCCATCTGGAAAACAGTGTGGAGGTTCCTCAGGAAACTAACAATAGAACTCCCCTATGACCCAGCAATAGCACTGCTAGGAATTTACCCAAGGGATACAGAAATGCTGATGCATAGGAGCACATGGACCCCAATGTTCATAGCAGCACTCTCCACAATAGCTAAAACATGGAAAGAGCCTAAGTGTCCATCAACGGATGAATGGATCAAGAAGATGTGGTTTATCTATACCATGGAATACTACATGGCAATGAGAAACAATGAAATCTGGCCATGTGTAGCAACATGGATGGACCTTGAGGGTGTTATGCTGAGCGAAATAAGTCAGGCAGAGAAGGACAAATATCATATGTTTGCACGTATAGGAGGATTAGGAGGAACTTGACGGAGGAACAAGGGGGAGAAGAAGGGCAGAAATGGTGGGGGAAAGGGAGAGAAGCAAACCATGAGAGACTCTTGAATGCTGACAAAAACTGAAGACTGATGGGTGTGGGGGGAGGGGGGAATGGGCATGGAGGAGGACACTTGTGCGGATGAGCACTGAGTGTTATGTGGAAACTAATTTGACAATAAACTATTAAAAAAAAAATGAAGAAACTGAGGTTCAGGGAGGTGATAATAAGTGAGAAAAAGGCTGAGACTGGTATCGTAGTTGGTCTGATGACAAAGCCCATACTTGTTCTCATTCACCTGGGCCCAGATGGACAAGAGAAAGGGAGAAAAGGAGAGAGGAGAATGAAAGGAGCTGAGCCCAGGTTTTTAGCCACCCCTCAGTCTTATATAAGACAGTGCTATGGAGGTGGCTTAGGCAGGAAGGATTGTTTAAATCTGGGGATTTTCCAGCACTGCCATTGAGCAATCCGCAGAATTAAGTCATGGTTTCCCTTCTTGTGTACCTGGTATTGAGAAAGAGGCCCAGTCCTGAAAATAAATTCAAGGGAGTTTGAACTGGGGCAGCTCATTCAGTGTGGCCTCTGCCAGGCTAACACCTTTGGGCCTGGAGGACTGTTCTCTACAGCAGTTTGGACACTCTGTGGTCTGTACTTCCCTTCTTGTCTGCACAAACTTTAGTATTATGCCAGGCACAGATGGGAAAAGAAATGGCTTGACTACACTGAGACCTCTTCATTAGGACATTTCAACTAAGATACCTGATATATTGGCACACACTTGTTCATAATTATCTTTTTAATATCTATAGGATCTGTAGTGATGTCTCTTTTTCATTCCTGATATTGACAATTTTTTTTTTCTTTTTCTCTTGACCAATCTGACTAGAGTTTTCTCAATCTTATTTATTTTTCCAATAACAATCTGTGGTTTCAATGATTTTCTCATTTCAATTTATTTATTTGTACTCTTATCTTTATTATTTCCTTCTTTCACCTTGCTTCAGTTGTTTTTTCTGCTTTTCCTTTAGTTTAGATTATTGATTCCAAGCCTTTCTTATTTTCTAAAATTTTTAATGTTTATTTATTTTTGAGAGACAGAGTGTGGGGGGGGGGAGGGACATAAGGAGAGGGAGACACAGAATCCAAAGCAGGCTCCAGGTTCTAAGCTGTCAGCTCAGAGGCTGATGCAGGGCTTGTGACCTGAGCCAAAGTCAGCTGCTTAACCGACTGAGCCACACAGACACCCCTCTTATTTTCTAACATAAGCATTTAATGCTGTAAATATCCTTTTACAAACTATTCTATCTGCATCCCAGAAATTTTGATATTTTGTGTTTTCATTTTCATTCAATTCAAAATATTTTAAAATTTCCTTTTTTCTTGACCTATTTTCTTCTTGACCTATTGTTTATTTAGAAGTGTGTTGTTTCTAAATATTTGGAGATCTTTCAGATATCTTTTTGTTATTGAGTTTGATTCCATTTTGATTAGGAAACATACTTCATGTGACTTCAATTCTTTTAAATTTTTTGAGGTTTGTTTCATGAGCAGAATATGGTAATACAGTCTGTCTTGGCAAATCTCTTTATTTTTTCCCCCAAATCTTAATGTACGCTTGAAACAAGTGTTTATTCTGCTGATGCTGTATATAGTGTTCTATAAATGTCAAGTCAAGCTGTTTGATATTGTTATTTGGGTTTTCTATATCTTTGTGATTTTCTGTTTAATTGTTCTATCAATTACTGAACAGAGAGAGGAAATTTGAAGTCTCGAACTATAATTGTGGTTTTATCTATTTTCTCTTTCAATTCTATCAGGTTTGGCTTCATGTATTTTCAAGATTTGTTATTAGGCATTGTTTACTTAGGGCTATTATGTCTTCTTGACAAATTGGCCTCTTTATCATTGTACAATATCCCCCGCTTTCTGGTAATATTCCTTGTTCTGAGATCTACTTTCCCTGTTATAGCCGCCAACTTTCTTTTGATTAGTGTTTGATTAGTGTTTCAGTGGTGTAGCTTATTCCATCCCTTTTTGACCTATGTGTTTTTATATTTAAAGTGAGGTCCTTAACATACAGATGGTCAACAGACACTTGAAAACATGTTCAACATCACCCATCATCAGGGAAATGCACATCAAAACCACAATAGGATATTACCTTATACCTGTAAGAATGGCTAAAATAAAAAAGACAAGAAATAATAAGTGTTGGTGAGTGGAAAAAAAAAAACAGTTGTATACTGTTGGAGGGAATGGAAACTGGTGCAGCCACTGTGGGAAACAGTGTGGAGCTTCCTCAAAAAATTAAAAATAGAAATACCATATGATCCAGTAATTGCACTACTGGGTATTTACCCAAAGAATATGAAAACACTAGTTTGAAAAGATATATGCATCCCTATGTTTATTGTGACATTATTAACAACAGCCAAGATAGGGAAGTAACCTAACTGTCCATCAATAAACAAATGGATAAGGAAGATGTAGAATACATATACAATGGACTATTACCTAGTCATAAAAAAGGATGAGATCTTGCTATCATACCTACAAGGTATTAGACGAAGTAAAATATGTCAGACTGAGAAAGCCAAATGCCATATGATTTCACTCATGTAGAATCTAATAAATGAATAAACAAAAAACAGATGCAGAATTATAAATTCAAAGAACAAACATGGTTGCCGGAGGGGGGGCGGGGCAGAGGATGGACAAAATGGATGAAGGGGAGTGGGAGATACAGGCTTCCAGTTTTGGAATAAATAAGTCAAGAGAATAAAAGGCACAGCATAAGGAATGTAGTCTGCAATACTATAATAGTGTTGTAGGGTGATGGATGGTAGCTACACATATGGGGAGTGCAGCATAATGTACAAACTTGTCCAATCACCATGTTGTACACCTGAAACTCATGTAACATTGTGTGTCAACTGCACTCAAAAACAAATAAATTGAGGTTTGTAAAATAATAAATAAAAGTGAGGCTCTTATAGACAGCATATAATTGAGCCTTAAAAAAAAAAATCCAGGGGCTCCTGGGTGGTTCAGCTGGTAGAATGTCTGACTCTTGATTTCGGCTCAGGTCATGATCCCAGGGTCATGAGGCGGGGCCCTGCAACAGCCTCTGTATTGAGCTTAGAGCCGGCTCTAGATTTCTTCCCTCTCCCTCTGTCCCTTTCCTGTTAGCTCACTCTCTCTCTCTCTCTCTCTCTCTCTTTCTCAAAAAAATAAATAAATAAATAAATCCTGTTTGGCAATCTCTGCCTTTTAATTGGGTATTTAACAAGATCATTCACCATTTATATAATTACTGACATGGCTGGATTTAAATGCACTGCCTTGCTGGTTTTCTGTTTTTGATATCTGATCCTATATCCTTTTTTCTCTTCTCATGCCTTATTTTGGATTGACTTAGTATTTTATTATAATTCCATTCAATTCTATTACTGTACCTCTTTACAAGTTTTTCGTGGTTGATTTGGGGTTCACAATATACATCTTGAACTTAATCAGCCTACCTTTGAGTAATTAGTGTGTCATTTCCTGTACAGGCAAACAAGCCTTACGAAAGTATACTTCCATTTCCTCTCTCCTATTCTGTGGGCTATTTTTGTTATATATTTTACTTCTACAGATGCTATAAACTCTGTATTGTTATTATTTTTGCTTTGGGCAATCACTGATCTTTTAAAGTGATTAAACATAAGAATAAAGTTTTTTATATTTACCTTTTCTTCCTGTTGTTCTACGATTTCCTTCAGTCTTCATTTCTTCGTGTAAATCCAGGTTTCCATCTGCTATTGTGTGCATCCCACCTGAAGAACTTCCTTTAATATTGCTTGTTGTGCAGGTCTCTTGGCAATGTATTCTCTCAGTCTGTCCTTACTTTACCTTTACCTTTTTTAATTTTTATTTTTTATTTACTTATTTTTGAGACAGAGGGAGACAGAGGATGAGCTGGGGAGGGGCAGAGAGAGAGGGAGACACAGAATCTGAAGCAGGCTCCAGGCTCTGAACTGTCAGTACAGAACCCTATGCAGGGCTTGAACCCATGAACCGCGAGATCATGACCTGAGCTGAAGCCGGATGCTTAACTGACTGAGACACCCAGGCGCCCCATTACCTTCACTTTTTATTTTTTTTATTTATTTTTATTTTTTATTTTAATGTTTTATTTATTTCTAGGAGAGAGAGAAAGAGACAGCGTGAGCAGGGGAGGGTCAGAGAGAGAGGGAATCACAGACTCTGAAATAGGCTCCAGGCTCTGAGCTGGCAGTCAGCACAGAGCCCGACGCGGGGCTCGAACCCATGAACCGCCAGATCATGACCTTAGCGAAAGTCAGATGCTTAACCGACTAAGCCACCCAGGCGCCCCTACCTTCACTGTTTAAAATTAGTTTATTTTGAGAGGGAGTGGGAGAGCACAAGCAGGGGAAAGGGGCAGAGAAAGAGAGAGAGAAGGAGAGAGAATCCCAAACAATCCACTCATGGCACAGATCCCAGATGTGGGGCTCTATGCAGGGCTCCATCTCATGAGCTGTGAGATCATGACCAGAGCTGAAATCAAGAGTTGGACACTTAACCGACTGAGCCACTCGGGCGTCCCTACCTTCACTTTTGAAAGGTATTTTCACTGGAATAGAAATCTGAGATAATAGCTCTTCCCTTCAGCACTTTAAAGATGTCACTCCATTGTCTTCTGCCTTGCACAAATTCTGACAAGAATCCACAGTGATAATTATTTTTGTCCTTTTTTAATATAATATTTCATTTTTTCTCATTACCTTTCTATTTTTGGTGTTTGGAAGTTGATCTGTGCATCTAGGTGTGTAAGTGCTTTATATTTGCCCTGTTTGATATTTTCTAAAACCCTGCTTCTGTGATTTGTTATCTTTCATTAAATTTGTAAAATCTTTAGCCATTATCTCTTTGAATATTTTCTCTTCCTTCCTCCCTCTTCTTTTTCCTTTTGTGACTCCAATTAAGTGCGTATTTTGACCATCTAATACTGTCCCAGAGTTCTTAGATGCTGTATTCTCTCTACCCACCCACACTTTTTTCTCTGTAGGTTTCATTTTGGGTGATTTCCACTGCCCTAGATTCAAATTCACTGGGTCTTTCCGGTTGTTTCCAGTTTCCTGGGTATTCATCAAAGGGTTTCTTCATCTCTGATATATATATTTTTTTATTTCTAACATTTCATTTGATTTCTATTTTACAGTGTCCATCTCTGTGCTAAAATCTCCCATCCGTTTCTACAGGCTGCCTATTATTTCCTCTTGATCCTCCACTTAATAATTATAGTTAAAGTCTCTATCTTGTAGTTTCAGCATCTAGTTCCTGTCATCTTTCTGTCTGGTTCTGCTCTGTTTTATTTCTTGATAATGGATTTTTTTCTTTTTTTAACAATAAGTTCTTTTTTTTTTTTTTTTTTGATGGAATGTCAACTATCACATGTAGAAAAAGAGAAGAAACTGTGGCAAATAGAATTTATGCCTGGAAGTGGGCACGCCTCTTTTTCTTTTAGACAGTTCATGGGAGATTGGAGTCAGTCTGGTCAGGAGCTGGGCTGGGTTTAGGTGTTGTTTTCATGGTTTTGAAGGCATGCTAAGTTTTAAAAAAAAAAAGGGTTTTTTTTTTTGAGATCCAGAGTCACACATTCCACCGACTGAGCCAGTGAGGTGCCCCTAAGGCATGCTAGGTTTCCAGTGTCTCCAGCAATTGACTGCTGTGAACTTGTGCTTAGAGGAATGACAGAGGGCATTTATCAGCCTGTCTCTCTCTCTTTCTTTCTTTCTTTCTTTCTTTCTTTCTTTCTTTCTTTCTTTCTTCCTTTCTTCCTTTCTTTCTTTCTTTCTTTCAACAGTTTTATTAAAATATAATTCACATGCCATACAATTCGCCATTTAAAGTGGACAGTTCAGTGGATTTTAGTATATTCACAAAATTCTACAACTATCACCACAGTTAATTACAGAGCATCTTTATCACCTCAAAAACAAAAACCCTGTGGTTGCCAGGGCAACTGGAGGGAAGGAAGAATAGGTATAGTTTCTGTTTGGGGGATGAAAAAGTTCTGGGAACTGGATACTGGTTTTGGTTATGCAACACTGTGAATATACTTAATACCACTGAATAGTACACTTTAAAGTGGTTACAATGGTAAATCTCATGTTCTGTATATTTTACCACAATCAATTTAAAAAATTTTTAATGTTTATTTATGAGAGAGAGAGAATGAGCAGGGGAGGGGCATAGGGAGAGGGAGACACAGAATCTGAAGCACAGAGCCTGATCCTTGCTGTCAGCACAGAGCCTGATATGGGGCTTGAACTCCCCTGGATACTGCCCCATTTTTGAAAGGTGGACAGTTTGGCTTAAAAGCCAAACTATAATGTTATTACCCTTGGGTGTTAAAGGAAGTAGACTTCTCTCTCTCTCAAAAAAAACAAAAAAAACAAACACATTAAAAAAACTTTTTAAAGGGGGAAGTGCCTGGGTGGCTCAGTCAGTTGGCCGGTCAACTTTGGCTCAGGTCACGATCTCACAGTTTATGGGTTCAAGCCCCACAATTAATTTTTTTAAAAAAACTCTCTACCCTTCAGCTCCCCCTCCCTACTCCTCCATCCCTCTCAACCCTAAGCAACCACTCCTGTATTTCCATTTCTCTATATTTACCTCTTCTGGACATTTCCTGTAAATAGAACCATGTCATATGTGATCTTTTGTACTTGGCTTCTTTCACTCAGTATGTTTTTAAGGTTCTTCCTTGTTAAAGATAAAACATGAGTGTGTCTCGAAAATTCATATGTTGAAAACCTAATGCCCAACGTGACGATAGAAGGTGGATATGGGGGAAGGTGATTAAGTTATGAAGATGGAGCCCTCACTAGGATTAATGTCCTCATAAGAGACCAGAGAACTAGCTGGTCCGTTCTACCATGTGAGGATACAACAAGAAGCCATTGGTCTGCAACCAGAACCCAGTCAACACTGGCACCCACATCGTGGACTCCTAGTCTCCAGAACTGTGAAAAACAAATTTGTTGTTTATGAGTTAGCCAGTCTGTGGTATTTTGTTATAGCAGCCTCAATGGATTAAGACAGTCTTTGTGTCTTTTGTGGTCAAATAATATTCCGTCGTATGAGTACTATGTTTTGTTTATCCGTTAGTTGACACAGGTGTATGGATCATTTCCACCCTTTGGCTATTTTGAATAATGTTGCTATCGCTATCAACATTCATGTACAAATTTTGCATAAACAAGGCACCTGGGTGGCTCAGTCAGTTGAGCATTTGACTTCAGCTCAGGTCATGATCTTGTGGTTTGTGAGTTTGAGCCCTGTGTCAGGCTCTGTACTGACAGCTCAGAGCCTGGAGCCTGCTCTGGATTCTGTGTCTCCCTTTCCCCCTGCCCCTCCCTTGCTCATGCTCTTTTCCTCTCTCTGAAAAATAAATACACATTAAAAAATTTTTAAAGAGTTTTTTGCATAAACATTCTTTCTTTTCTCTTGGTCTATACCTAGGAGTAGAACTGCTGAGGCAAATGGTAACTCTGTTGAACTTTTTGAAGAACCACTAGATGCTCTTCAGGGTGCCTGCATCATCTTACATCCCTACCAGCAGTGTTTGAGAGACCCAATTTCTCTACCTCCTCCCTACACTTGTTATTTTATGACTTTTTGATTCTAGCCATTCTAGTGTGTGTGATGTGGTACCTCACTGTGTTTTGATTTGCATTTTCCTGATGACTAGGGATATTGAGCATCTTTTCTCAAGCTTACTGGCCACTTCTACATCTTCTCTGAAGAAATGTCTATTCACATCCTTTGCCCTTAGGCATTTAATTGAGTTGTCTTTTTATTGTTGAATAGTAGGAGTTCTTTATAAATATCACACATTATGGATACCAGTCCCTTATCAGATATATGCTTTGCAGATATTTTCTCTCATTCTGTGGGTTGACTATTCAGTTTCTTTTTTTTTTAAGTTTTATTTATTTTGAGAGAGAGAGAGAGAGAGAGTGTGTGTGTGTGTGTGTGTGTGTGTGTGTGTGTGTGTGTGCATTCGTGAGAGTGGAGGAGGAGCCGGGGAATGGGAGGAGAGAGAATCCCAAGTAGGTACCATGCTGTCAGTGCAGAGCCCAATGCATCGCTTGAACTCATGAACCGTGAGATCATGACCTGAGCTGAAACCAAGAGTTGGATGCTCTACTGACTAAGCCATCCAAGTGCCCCAACTATTCAATTTCTTTATAGTGACCTTTCAAGCACAAAATTTAAAATTTGGATGAAGGCTTTCTGAGTGCTCTTACCCCTCTCTCAGTTGCCCATAGTCCCTGTGCCCCAGGGGGCAGCTCTCTCCATGCTCTCACCCCCTGAGTGTACACTACTATTGGCTTGTTACCTTGTGCCAGGGTCATGACTGGTTCAGTGACTTCTCTATTATGCAGGTTCAGCTGGGTCTTGAGCAGGCCCTGTATACCTTGGTCTTGGAGAAGCAGTTATCTCAGCATTCCTGAGACTTTTCCCCATGGCAACTATCTATTGCCTTACATCTGCAGTTGGTCTTGTAGGGGAAAGGGTTTCCTGCCCCTCTCCCAGTGGTAGCCCACCTCTGCTTAGTATCTTTGCAGGATCCTAGACTAGAGACATTTCTGGTAATCTCCCACGGGAGAGGGTTTTTCTATGTTTTGTGTAACAACAATGGATCTTGGCCTCTGTGTCCTAGGAGCAGCAAGGTTTTTTCTACCCCTTCCCCAAGAAGCAGCTGAATTCTGCTTCTACTCTTCTCCCAGAGGCAATGTGTTTTTGCCTGAACCCCAGGAACAAAATGATTTCTGTCCCTTCCCTAGAGGCTTAGGCTGTTGATGTGTTTCACTGTCCAAAGCCATGGAAGGCATTTCTCTCTAGTGCTTCACCTAGTCTTTCTTGCAAGTGCTTGGTGGAGGCTGGTGGAGAAGAGATTGCAAGTCAGTCTGAACTCCCCTTGTCTTGGAGGCTCTCAGTTATTTCCAGCCAACATGCTGGGGCCACACTAGGCCTTTAAGATGTGTTACAGTTTTATCTGATTTCTTCCTACCCACTTGTATAGCAGCCACCTTTCCTCTGTGCCCTGCCGAAAGTGACGGCATTCACGTGGCCTGTCTTGGGAGGGAGGGGTGCCTGTCATATGAACTCCAAGCAGAAGAGCTTCAAGCATGAACTTGAGCAGGAACAGAATAGCACTTCATTAGGACTCATTCTTGCTGTCTACAGGGACTGTATGTCAGGGCCTAGGGTCCCTCGGGTGTGGCCTTGAACACATCCCCTCTGTCTCCCCAAATGAACAATGCAATCCCATAGAAGAAGGGTAAGGGTGGGGGCTGAAGATCAGACTGCCGGGAGCCGAATCCCAACCCAACCCCATACAACAGAGTGACTCCAGGCAAGTTACTCAACCTCTCTCTGCCTCAGTTACCTCATCTGTCCAGTGTGGATAATAATAAAACCTACCTCTCTGGCACAAAACACTAGCTACTCTCATCATTAGTAGTGCCAGCAGTAGTAATAGTAGTAGCACCATACTAATGGTAGCATCACTATCACTATTACTCTTGATGGCCTCCGAGGTTCCTTCTACTATTAACGATTTGGGATAATATGAAGTATTTATCCATTTATTTTGGTAAGAGGACCTTCCAGGTAGGCCAGATAATAAAACGACTCCCCTGGGAAGGGGCAAGCGGGCCTCCACTTGCTGTGTGACCTTTGCTCAGTCCCTGGCCAGCTCTGGACCATAGGGCCCTCCTGTAGAGCGCAAGTTGAACTGAAGGGCTGGGACTGGTTGAATCTGTGTCACAGAGGAGGATGGTAGGGGGAGAGTCAAGAGCTAGTTTCAGAGCTGTCAGCCCACAGACAGTGTGATGTCTATTCCTCTGAATTACAAATCACAGAAGAGGGGTAATCAGAGCCCTCATGTTCACAGAGCACTTTAATTGTCAGCATTCACTCACATCCATGATTGAATTTAGCGGTGACAAGGGCGGCTTTGGGGTTGTACATCAGGGATTGTTGATCCCAATCTGAAAGCAGAGTGAGATCCAAAGAGGGGTTAAGCCAAGGTTGCCCAGTGAGGTCAAGGTAGAGCAGAGCAAGAACCCAGGATCCAGACTCCCTGAACTGATGCTTTTCCATGAGCTGCAGGCAGTGGGGTACTGCTCCCCTGCACTTTCCCAGCATGTTGTGCCTCCCTTTGTGGGAGGGCAGGTAGGATCCATCAAAGCAGAGGGGTGTGGGGAGGGGGCATACTGGGGGGCTGGTAGTCGGAGCTGCTCCTTTCCCTTGGTGCTAGACGCGAGCATCTCCAGGACGGATTGGGTGTCCTCCTTTGCCACTTCCTGGCCTGACAGGGTCAGGAAAGTTCTGTTGAATGAAGACGTGAAAAACTTCTCTTCCATTTTTGTTTGGGCTTATTGAATCCTAATCCTTCAGAGCCGATGATAAGCCTTGAGTCTCTCCCATGCTTCAGGCCTAACACAGTGCCAGGCACACAGGAAACCATCAGTAAATGTTTGTTAAATGGATCCAACTGCCAAACCCAAGTTGTGCACAGATTCAAACAAACAAAGACAAAGGGGGAGGGAAGAATGGGAAATTATTGTTTAATGGATACAGAGCGTCTGTTTTAGAAGATGAAGAGTTCTGAGAATGGAGGTTGGTGATCTTTGCAACGATGTGAACGTATTTAATGCCCCTGAACCACACACTTTATAACAGGCAAGATCGCTCCCTCAGAGCCTCTAGTAGGAACCAGTGAGGTGGGCAACTTGACTTTGGACCTCTGGTTTCCAGAACTGTGAGAGAATAAATGTCTGTTATGTTAAGTAAGAGGAAAAATAAAAGGTTAAGATGGTAAATTTTGTGTTATATTTTACCATCATTTAAAAATTTTGAAAAGAAAGTTGACATGAATACATTTTCTAGCCTGAAGAAACAAAAGAGTAAGCCTGCATTGTTTCTATCCACTTCACCAAATGGAAAGGAAATGCAGTTTGGCTGTGCCCTTCAGCGGACGCTGTCAGACACACACACACACACACACACACACACACACACACACACACACCCATCCCTACCTGGATTAGCCAACCTGTTGTGATCACCTACTAGGCACCCAGCCCTGGCCTGGAGCTCCTGGGGACACTGTGTCTTCTTTCTGAAGCCAGGGATGGCATTAGAAGCAGTGCAGGTGGGAGGAGAGGCCTTTTCCCTTTAAACTCTCCCTTCACCAGATGGTGTTCCCTTGTCCACTGGCTTTTACAAAGCACAGAGGTTGTGTCAATCAGGGAGGCTAGAAGGCCCAGCCACCTCTATAACCCTGGGGTTGATCACAAACAGCCCTCAGCTACCCAAAGCTCTCTGTGTGCCAGGGGCCTGCCAAGTGCTCCCCGTGTGTGAGCCCACTTAATCCTTACCATAAACCGTCAGCTCAGTCCAGCCATTGTCTCCAGTGACAAATGAGGAAACTGAGGCAAGACAGGGTAAGCATCTGGCTCATTCAGAGGCTCATGCACGTAAGAAGCGGGTTTCGGGCTTGAATCTTGTGCTCTGGATGCCACGATTCACCGTGCTCCATAAATGGCCTTCCATAGATGGGGAAATTGAGTCCCTTAAAGTCAGTTGACTCCCTTAAGGTTACTCAGCCAGGCATTGGCAGAATCGCCATCGGGATCCAGGTCTTTTAATACTGAGAATGGTACCTTTCTACCAAATGAGGCCTCATCTGAGAAAGAGGAGGTCTAGATTTTTCCACCGGAGCCCCATCCACCTTCTAGTTGTGCACTCTCGAAGGCAGTGTGGGGAAGGGTATTGGCAGAGCAATTTCTGCCTGGCTGGCCTCCACCTTGGAAAATTTCTTTCTTCCTCCTTTCTGACTCTGGGTACTTTATTTTCCGAGAAGAGATGATGGTTTAAGGGGACATTCTCAGGAACGGAGGACCCAAGCAGGCCAAAGAAAACTTCCCGGCCCTGGGCTGTTGGCAGTGCTGTGGATAGGGCCTCGGCCTGCAGGGAAGGTGGGGAGTGTGGTGGCGAAGTGGGGCTGCAGAGACGAAGGGCAGGAATACAGCATGCCTGGGGGGGAAAGTCTGGAGACACACATTCCTCTTTGGGCCTCAGCACCCTCTGTTCAGTGGGGGTGGGGGAGATAGTCAGGCCAAGTGGTTACCGAACCCATCTCCTTGTGTTGGGTAGAAGCAGAGCCTGAGAAGAGGAGCCCCTACAAGACTGGTTTATTGAGGAAATGTCCACTGGAGGAACTGGAGAGGGAGCTGGGGCAGTAGGACAAGGAAGGGGAAGCAGCAATGCAGAGTGTGATTCCAGACGAGGGGCAGCCATGGCAGGATCCTGCCAAAATGCACCCATGTGTGCTGCGGTTTAGAGCAGGGCGGCTGTGCTTTCACCAGTTGGTCTTGGCCGAGGGTCATCTGGGGTGGGGTGGGGCGGGGGGAGGTGTGAACTCCCAGATGTTTGCCATACTCTGCATGTGGGGAAAAGCAGTCCTCGGCAAGCCCAAGAGAGTTGCAGGGCAGGTGGTTAGAAGAAGCTGACAGAAAATGGAACGGGGCCCACAGCAATGATCAAAGGAATTCTGATGGAGCGCTGACAGTGTCCCCTGCACCACCCTCAGGATTCATTCTAACATTTCAGATTCTGGGTCTTTCCCAACAGTACCAGATGGAGAGAAGAGGGGTGAGGGCGCTGATAGACTGAGAGCCTGCAGTCTGTTGCTTGAGTGAGAGCATTGGCATGAGAATGGAGGGTACGGGGGAGCCTCAAACACCCAGCTGTCACAGGTCGGCGGGGCTTAAGGGGGCTTGACACTCCTCTATTCTCTCAACTCCTGCCTCTACCATGCACATGGTCCTGCACACTCAGACACATGGGGCACAGGAACACACTTGTGTGAGTGTGCGAGGAAGCAAATGCACCAGTGCACACAGACATGCACACACAGACTTACGCACAGGTGTACACACTTTTGCACAAGCCCATGTACATACAGAAACACATCCATAGACACTCACACTCACTTGCACACACCTATTCCTGAGCTTGCATCAAAAGCATGGCCAGCCAGGTCCTTTCTATTCCTGGTTTTAAGGGGAGGGCAAAGTAGGGGGATGGGCAAGGCCCTGAGCCACTGGGCTGCAACTGGCCACTTAAGACTGACCTTTGGCTACAACGGTCCAGATCACACCTGTCCCACAGCCCAGGTTCATATCAGTCTGGGTTGCTTGTAGAGCACTGATAAAAGTGTCCAAAAGCTTAGCTGCTGCCTCCTCTGCCCCCTTCTTGTCCCCTAAGGTTCCACTCCCACTTTTGACCCAGGCCTTTGTCCATCAGTGGGCCAGGAGACTCTGCTGTATGGGTGGTGATCTGCAGTCCAGGGAAGGGAATTAATTGGGGCTCCTGACATGTAGCCTGCTTTCTCCCCCAAAAGACAGGAACCAGTGGGAGCGTTGCCATTGAAAAGCAAGGCCATCCACGCAGAATCAGACTGACCCCAGCTCTGAGGGGCTCCCAGTCTGGTGGAGGTCACAGGCATTTAAAAAGTGTAATCAGGAGTGCCAGGGTGGCTCAGTCAGTTAAGCGTCCAACTTCAGCTCAGGTCATGATCTCATGGTTTGTGAGTTGGAGCCACGTATTGGGCTCTGTGCTGGCAGCTCAAAGCCTGGAACCTCCTTCAGATTCTTTGTCTCCCCCTCTTTGCCCCTTCCATGCTCATGCTCTGTCTCTCAATAATAAAAATGTTAAAAAAAATTTTTTTTAAAATAAAAAGTGTGATTGGTGCTGGGCTTTAAGGAAATGGGAGACTGAGGAAGCCCAGTGGAGACACCTAAAAGCCTGGAGGGGTTGGAATCAGGGAAAGGTTTCAGAGGAGGTGATGTCTAAAATGACGCTTAAAAAATAAAAGTAGGGGTGCCTGAGTGGCTCAGTTGGTTAAGCGTCTGACTGTGGCTTAGGTCATGATCTCACAGTTCGTGGGTTCGAGGCCCACATTGGGCTCTGTGCTGACAGCTCAGAGCCTGGAGCCTGCTTCACATTCTGTGTCTCCCTCTCTCTCTGCTCCTCCCCTGTTCATGTTCTGTCTCTGTTTCAAAAAGAAATAAACATTTTAAGAAATTAAAAAAATATAAAAGAAAAATTGAAAAAAAAATAAATAAAATGACTCTTAAAAGACTGGAAGGAACCGGATTTGGGTACAAGGGAGTAGGGTAAAAGGCATTTTAGGCAGAGGGAAGAGCTTGTGCAAAATGCTGGCACTAGGGGACGCGAAGTCCCCCAGGGAACTAGAAGACGTTTAGCAAGCCAGAGGAGGCTACAGAGTAGCTCAGAGGGAAGGCAGGGGCCATGCTTCTGCTGAGAGCCAGCCCAAGGGGGCATCCAGAGGGCATGGAGATACCACTGGGAAATTTTAACCAGGGGAATGATTGTGTCAGACCTACACTGGGAAGCTCTTTTGGGCTCCAAAGTGCAAGGTAGAGCTGGAGATGGCTTAAGATAGATTTGAGATGGAGCACAGGGCAACACATTGAGTGGGGGCCGGCAGAAGCTTTGTAGGCCAAGAGGCAAATCAAAGAAATTATATAGGAAACAAAGAGAAGAAACAAGAGAGGAGACAAATTTCCACAAAATTTCAATTGACAAAACTCAAAAAGTGGAGCACCACTTTTTGTAATACATGTCTACTAATGAGAAGAATGGAGCTTTTGGGAGGAGGATGACATTTCACTTCACTGGGGCTCAGATTTAGTGTTCCCTACCGTCTGATTGATTGCAAATCATCTGTAAAAATCACTCTTGGCTCATGGGTCATTCAGACACAGGCTGTAGCTTGCTGACACCGGCTCTAGACTAATGGGGCCCCCGGTAGAAGCAAGTGAAACACAAAGAAGGCTCTTCTGTCCCCTCCCCCCCCCAACAAATCACAGATCTTGAACCTCCACCATTAGTCCCATGCCTGTGAGAGGGGTCTCCGCTTCCAGGGGGCTCTAGTTAAAATGTACGCTGGTTACTAGGAGGGACCTGAGATCCTTCAACCAATAGGAAGTATGTACATCTGTAATCATAACATCTCAGGGCAAGAGGGACCTGAGGCCCCTCTCGAGCCCTCTCCCAAGGCAGGACTAACATCCACGTGTTTCATGGAGTCGAACTCTGTCCTAGATATGGAAAGTGATTTGTTCGAGGTCACAGTGCAAATTGCTGACAGTTGAGATTTGGACTCAAGCTTTAGGATTCTCAGCTGAGTTTCCTTTCCTGATACCACCATGTCCTCACCATGGGCCCCATTAACTTGGGGGGGGGGTTGGTGCAGAGCACGTGGGGAAGGAATAATATAAGGACTCCCCTGCCCAGGACAGGATGCTCTTCAGGCACTTGCCTTCCACGGGTAGCAGTCGTGGCAGATCAGGCCTCCACATTTACATATATTTGCATACACCACTTCTGAATGAGGAACCTGAGGCTTGGAGAGAATAAATAACTTGCTTGGCATCTCTAATAGGCTAAAATATGGCCCCGTGGAAGATATCTGGGTCCTAGTCCCTAGAACCTGTGAATGTTACCTTATATGGGGGAAAAAAGGAGTCTTTGCACATGTGATTAAATTATGGGTCCTGACATGGAAAGATTATCCTAGATTATCTGGATGGGCTCTAAATACAATCACATGTATCCATGTAAGAGAGATAAGGGATTCTACTAGCTCCAGAAAGCAGAACAATAGGAAGAGAGGAAGATTTGAAGACGCCACTCTCCTTGCTTTGAAGATAGAGGCTGAACTTGTGAGCCAAGGAATTTATATAGTTCTCGAAGCTGGAAAAGGCAAGGAAACAGACTCTTCCCTAGAATCTCCAGACGGAGCACAGCCTCTGGACTCAGACACTAGTGCAACTGAGTTCAGATGTCTGGCCTCCAGAACTGCGAGAGAATAAATTTCTGTTGTCTCAAGTGACCAAATTTGTGGTAATTTGTTACAGCAGCCTCAGAAAACTAATAAGGCATCCCGTATTAATTTGCCTTAATTTAAATAAACTTTTAAATTTTAGAATAGTTTTAGATGTAAAGAATAGTTGCAGAGACAGCTTAGAGACTTCTTATATACCCCTCCACAAGCTTCCTCCATTGTTAGCATCTTACATTACATTGCACATTTGTCACAACCAAAGAGCCAAGATTGGTACATTACTATTAGTTACGTACGATCCCCAACTTTATTTGGATTTCACTAGCTTTTCCTAATGATCTTTATCTGTCCATCCAGAGTACAGTACGTGTAGCTGTCCTATGTTCTTAGTTTCCTCTGGTCTGTGACTGTTTCTCAGATTGCCCTTGTTTTGTTTGTTTGTTTGTTTGTTTGATGATTTTCACTTTTGAGGAGTCCTGGCCAGGTATCTTGCAGAAGTTCACTGAATTTGGATTTATCTGATGTTTTTCTCCTAGTCATATTGGGATAATGGGTTTGGAGGGGATACCACAGAAGTGGGATGCCATTCTCATCCCATCATATCAAGGGTACATACTGCCAACATGACTTACAACTGATGTTGACCTTGGCTGATGTGATGTTTGCCAGGTTTTTCCATGGTCAAGTTACTCACCTTCTCTCCCTTGCCCCAACTACTTCCATACTCTACTCTTGGAAACAAGCCACTAAGCATACCCCAATTCAAGCAGTGAGGGTTATGCTCCACTTTGCAGGTTGAGTATCCACATATATGATTTGGGATTCTTCTGTAGGAGAGATTTTGCTCTCCCCCCCATCTATTATTATTCAGTCATTCATTTATATCAGTTATGTACTCATGGCCATGTATTTTATACTTTGGATTATAATCCAAATACTGGTCATGCTGCTTGAATTGTTCCAGCCATGGCCATTGGGAGTTTTTCAGTGTGGTTCCTGTGTTCCTTTGAGATGCTCCCATCATTTTGTCTTTTGAGCACTTCCTTACTTCCTGACACTACAAGATGCTTCAGGCTCCTCTTGTATTTTTCCTGCCCAAGAATGCTACCAGAGTGACATTTTTTCTAGGCATTTTCAGAAGACAGAGATGGGCAATACGAGTGTGTGTGCTAACCCATGCATATGTACATATTTACAAAGATTTCTGTATCTATCCATCTATATCTATAGTGAACTAAACATGAACTCATACTGATGTCTTCCTCAGTAATCTCTCACAAATGGATCATTCTAGCCTTCCTTCCTTGCTTATCTGTAATCCCTCTCTCCAACAGTGAAAAAACTGGCTCCCACCATCCACTTACCTATATGTGTACTCTCAGTGTACAGTACAGCCATGTCCAAGTTGATAACCCATACCCACAGCGGAAGTCCAACTTTAACGATAGCATGGTACTTATTTACAATTTATTTTAACATCAGTCTTACAGTTTCCGGTCAAAACACTATTTTCCAAGATTACCCAGGACCGTTCTTTCCCCCACTACCTCCCTTCAGTGAGGTTTTCTCATACATTTATAATACAGGTTTTAGATCCTTTTGTCACAAGTCCACATTCCATCTTGGAATCTCCATCTTCTTGGTTGGTTTTTACAATTTAATTTCTTTTTTAAAAAAATTTTTACTGTTTATTTTTGAGAGAGAGAGAGAGAGAGTGCGGGAGGGGCAGAGAGAGAGGGAGACACAGAATCTGAAGCAGGCTCCAGGCTCTGAGCTGTCAGCACAGAGCCCAACGCAGGACTTGAACTCACAGACTGTGAGCTCCTGACTTGGGCCGAAGCCAGACTGAGCCACATAGGTACCCCTTAAAATTTAATTTCTATACACTAACCTTCACTCTTTGTGAGTCTTGACAATATATAGTGTCATTTATACACCAGTACAATACCATACAGATCCATTCCACCACCCTAAAGAATCCCCTGTGCTTCTTTTATTTTTTTTAATGTTTATTTTATTATTTTTAAGAGAGTGAGACAGAGCATGAGTGGGGAAGAGGCAGAGAGCGAGAGGGAGACACAGAATCTGAAATAGGTTCCAGGCTCTGAACTGTCAGCATAGAGCCCCACACAAGGCTCAAACTCCAGAAAGGCAAGATCATGACCTGAGCTGAATTGGGCTGCTCAACCAACTGAGCCTCCCAGGCGTCCCTCCCCTGTGCTATTTTTAGTCAAAAGCTTGCTCTTTCTAAATCCTTGGCAACTGCTGATCTGCTTTCCGTTCCAATTTTTATCATTTTCCGGAATGTCATATGAGTGGAATCAAATAGCCTTTTTACTCTGGCTTCTTTCCCTTACCAAAATGCATCTGAGACTCATCCATGTTGGCATATGAGTTAATAAATAGCTCATTTCTCTTTACTGCAGAGTAGTATTCCACTGTACTAGATGTACCGCAAGTTTGTTTATCCCTTCACCTTCTGAAGGACATCTTGGTTGCTTCCAATTTTGCTGATTATGAATAAAGCTATTGTAAACATTGAAGTACAGGTTTTTGTGTGAACTTGTTTTCTTTTTTTTCTTTTTAATAATTTAATTTAAAAATTTTTTTTGAGAGAGGAAAGGAGCACGTACCAGCAGAAGAGGGGCAGAGGAAGAGGGAGAGGGAGAATCGTAAGCAGGCTCCATGCTCAGCGAGGAGCCCAATGAGGAGCTCAATCCCACGACCCTGGGATTATGACCAGAGTCAAAATCAAAGGTTGGACACTTAACCAGCTGAGCCACCCAGGGGCCCCATGTGAAGACTTGTTTTCAGTTCAGTTGGGTCAATACCTAGGAGCATGATTGTTGTGCTGTACTAAGCCTATATATCACTTCTAAAAATAATCACCAAACAAATTTTAGGATAGTTTGTTCTATCTTTGAGAAGAATGCTGGTGCAATTTTGATTGTGAGTGCATTGAATGTGTAGATTGCTTTGGGTAGTAATGACATGTTAACAATATTTATTCTTCTGGTCCATGAGCATGGAATGTTTCTCCATTTCTTTGTGTCTTCTTCAATTTTCTTCATAAGTTTTCTATAGTTTTCATCATATAGATCTTTTATATCTCTGGTTAGGTTTTTTCTTAGGCATTTTATGTTTGTTTGTTTTTTTGTGCAATTGTGAATGGGATCAGTTTCTTGATTTCTCTTTCTGTTTTTTTCATTATTGGTGTATAAAAAATGCAACCAATTTCTGTACGTTAATTTTGTACCCTACAACTTTGCTGACTTTATGGATCAGTTCTAGTGGGCTTCTGGTGGAGTCTGTCGGGTTTTCTATGTAGAGTATCATGTCGTCTGCGAAAAGTCAAAGTTTGACTTCTTCTTTGCCAATTCTGATGCCTTTTATTTCCTTTTGTGGTCTGATTGCTGATGCTAGGATTTCCAGCACTATGTTAAGCAACAGTGGTGAGAGTGGACAACCCTGTTGTGTTCCTGATCTCAGGGGAAAAGCTCTCAGTTTTTCCCCATTGAGGATGATATTAGCTGTAGTCTTCTCGTAAATGGCTTTTATGATGTTTAAGTTCCTTCTATCCCAACTTTCTCGAGGGTCTTTATTAAGAAGGATGCTATATTTTATCAAATGCTTTTTCTTCATCTATTGACAAGATCATATGGTTTTTATCTTTTCTTTTGTTAATGTGATTTATCACATTGATTGATTTGGGAATATTGAACCAGCCCTATAATCCAGGGATGAATCCCACTTGATCATGGTGGATAATTCTTTCTATGTGCTGTTGAATTTGATTTGCAAGTATCTTGTTGAGGATTTTTGCATCTGTATTCATCAAGGATATTGGCCTGTGGTCCTCTTTTTTTGCTGGGTCTCTGTCTGGTTTGGGAATCAAAGTGATGCTGGCTTTGTAGACCCACAAAAGACCCCGAATAGCCAAAGTAATATTGAAGAAGAAAACCAAAATGGGACACATCACAATCCCAGACTTTAGCCTCTACTGCAAAGCTGTCATCATCAAGACAGTTTGGTGTTGGCACAAAAACAGACTCATAGACCAATGGAATAGAATAGAGAACTCAGAATTAGACCCACAAATGTATGGCCAACTAATCTTTGACAAAGCGGGAAAGAGTATCCCATGGAAAAAAGACAGCACCAGATGGTGCTGGGAGAACTGGACAGCAATACGCAGAAGAATGAAACTAGATCACTTTCTCACACCATACACAAAAATAAACTCAAAATGGATAAAGGACCTGAATGTGAGACAGGAAACCATCAAAACCCTAGAGGAGAAAGCAGGAAACAACCTCCTTGACCTCCACCACAGCAATTTCTTACTTGACACATCCCCAAAGGCAATGGTATCAAGAGCAAAAATGAACTATTGGGACCTCATTAAGATAAAAAGCTTCTGCATGGCAAAGGAAACAATCCATTAAACTAATAGGCAACCGACGGAATGAGAAAAGATAGTTGAAAATGACATATCAGATAAAGGTCTAGTATTCCAAAATCTATAAGGAACTCACCAAACTCCGCACCCGAAAAACAAATAATCCAGTGATGAAATGGGCAGAAGACATGAACAAACACTTCTCCAAAGAGGACATCCAGATGGCCAACAGACACATGAAACAGTGCTCAGCATCCCTCATCATCAGGGAAGTGCAAATCAAAACCACACTGAGATACCACCTCACTCTGGTCCAAGTGGCTAAAATGAACAAATCAGGAGACTATAGATCTAGCGAGGATGTGGAGAAACGGACACCCTCCTACACTGTTGCTGGGAATGTAAAGTGGTACAGCCCCTCTGGAAAACAGTGTGGAGGTTCCTCAAAAAATTAGCAATAGAACTCTCCTATGACCCAGCAATAGCACTGTTAGGAAATTATTCAAGGGATATAGGAGTGCTGATGCATAGGGGCACATGTACCCCAATGTTCATAGCAACACTTTATTTTAATGTTTTATTTGTTTATGAGAGGAGACAGCATGAGCAGTGGAGGGTCAGAGAGATGGGGAGACACAAAATCTGAAGCAGGCTCCAGGCTCTGAGCTGGCTGTCAGCACAGAGCCCGACGTGGGGCTCGAACCCACGAACTGTGAGATCATGACCTGAGCTGAAGTCGAATGCTCAACCGACTGAGCCACCCAGGCTCCCCTCATAGCAGCACTTTCAACAATAGCCAAAACATGGAAAGAGCCTGTGTCCGTCACTGACGAATGGATCAAGAAGATGTGGTTTATCTGTACAATGGAATACTACATAGCAATGAGAAAGAATGAAATCTGGCCATTTGTAGCAACATGGATGGAACTTGAGGGTGTTATGCTGAGTGAAATAAATCAGGCAGAGAAAGATAGATATCATATGTTTTCACTTATAAGTGGATCAGGAGAAACTTAACAGAGGACCATGGCGGGGAAGAAGGGGAAAAAATAGTTGAGGAGAGAGAGGGAGGCAAACCATGAGAGACTCTTGAATACTGAGAACAAACAG